>NW_025048272.1:0-98778 GCF_018831695.1 Puntigrus tetrazona | reverse complement strand
AAACTTTGGACACAGAAAGTCTTATTAGAGCTCAAAATGCACTTTTTGCTTAGTTTTTGACTTCTTATGAGCAGAAATGCTGTTTTAGTGCTTCTGAGCAAATGAACTCAAAACAAGTCTAGAAGTGCTTTAAACGTTGTTTCTCAGCGAGAGAAAGCTTTTTCATGCAGTTACAAAGCAGAAATAGCCTTTTCAGTGTGTTTCAAGCTTTGGACACAGAAAGTCTTATTAGAGCTCAAAATGCACTTTTTGCTTAGTTTTTGACTTCTTATGAGCAGAAATGCTGTTTTAGTGCTTCTGAGCAAATGAACTCAAAACAAGTCTAGAAGTGCTTTAAACGTTGTTTCTCAGCGAGAGAAAGCTTTTTCATGCAGTTACAAAGCAGAAATAGCCTTTTCAGTGTGTTTCAAGCTTTGGACACAGAAAGTCTTATTAGAGCTCAAAATGCACTTTTTTTGACTTCTTATGAGCAGAAATGCTGTTTTAGTGCTTCTGAGCAAATGAACTCAAAACAAGTCTAGAAGTGCTTTAAACGTTGTTTCTCAGCGAGAGAAAGCTTTTTCATGCAGTTACAAAGCAGAAGTAGCCTTTTCAATGTGTTTCTAGTCTTAAGCACAGAAAGTCATTTTAGAGCTCAAAATGCACTTTTTGCTTAGATTTTGACTTCTTATGAGCAGAAATGCTGTTTTAGTGCTTCTGAGCAAATGAACTCAAAACAAGTCTAGAAGTGCTTTAAACGTTGTTTCTCAGCGAGAGAAAGCTTTTTCATGCAGTTACAAAGCAGAAATAGCCTTTTCAGTGTGTTTCTAGTCTTTGGACACAGAAAGTCTTTTTAGAGCTCAAAATGCACTTTTTGCTTAGTTTTTGACTTCTTATGAGCAGAAATGCTGTTTTAGTGCTTCTGAGCAAATGAACTCAAAACAAGTCTAGAAGTGCTTTAAACGTTGTTTCTCAGCGAGAGAAAGCTTTTTCATGCAGTTACAAAGCAGAAATAGCCTTTTCAGTGTGTTTCTAGTCTTAGGCACAGAAAGTCTTATTAGAGCTCAAAATGCACTTTTTGCTTAGTTTTTGACTTCTTATGGGCAGAAATGCTGTTTTAGTGCTTCTGAGCAAATGAACTCAAAACAAGTCTAGAAGTGCTTTAAACGTTGTTTCTCAGCGAGAGAAAGCTTTTTCATGCAGTTACAAAGCAGAAATAGCCTTTTCAGTGTGTTTCTAGCTTTGGACACAGAAAGTCTTTTTAGAGCTCAAAATGCACTTTTTGCTTAGTTTTTGACTTCTTATGGGCAGAAATGCTGTTTTAGTGCTTCTGAGCAAATGAACTCAAAACAAGTCTAGAAGTGCTTTAAACGTTGTTTCTCAGCGAGAGAAAGCTTTTTCATGCAGTTACAAAGCAGAAATAGCCTTTTCAGTGTGTTTCAAGCTTTGGACACAGAAAGTCTTATTAGAGCTCAAAATGCACTTTTTGCTTAGTTTTTGACTTCTTATGAGCAGAAATGCTGTTTTAGTGCTTCTGAGCAAATGAACTCAAAACAAGTCTAGAAGTGCTTTAAACGTTGTTTCTCAGCGAGAGAAAGCTTTTTCATGCAGTTACAAAGCAGAAATAGCCTTTTCAGTGTGTTTCTAGCTTTGGACACAGAAAGTCTTATTAGAGCTCAAAATGCACTTTTTTTTACTTAGTTTTTGACTTCTTATGGGCAGAAATGCTGTTTTAGTGCTTCTGAGCAAATGAACTCAAAACAAGTCTAGAAGTGCTTTAAACGTTGTTTCTCAGCGAGAGAAAGCTTTTTCATGCAGTTACAAAGCAGAAATAGCCTTTTCAGTGTGTTTCAAGCTTTGGACACAGAAAGTCTTATTAGAGCTCAAAATGCACTTTTTGCTTAGTTTTTGACTTCTTATGAGCAGAAATGCTGTTTTAGTGCTTCTGAGCAAATGAACTCAAAACAAGTCTAGAAGTGCTTTAAACGTTGTTTCTCAGCGAGAGAAAGCTTTTTCATGCAGTTACAAAGCAGAAATAGCCTTTTCAGTGTGTTTCAAGCTTTGGACACAGAAAGTCTTATTAGAGCTCAAAATGCACTTTTTGCTTAGTTTTTGACTTCTTATGAGCAGAAATGCTGTTTTAGTGCTTCTGAGCAAATGAACTCAAAACAAGTCTAGAAGTGCTTTAAACGTTGTTTCTCAGCGAGAGAAAGCTTTTTCATGCAGTTACAAAGCAGAAATAGCCTTTTCAGTGTGTTTCAAGCTTTGGACACAGAAAGTCTTATTAGAGCTCAAAATGCACTTTTTGCTTAGTTTTTGACTTCTTATGAGCAGAAATGCTGTTTTAGTGCTTCTGAGC
Source organism: Puntigrus tetrazona (assembly GCF_018831695.1). NCBI lineage: Eukaryota > Metazoa > Chordata > Actinopteri > Cypriniformes > Cyprinidae > Puntigrus > Puntigrus tetrazona. The sequence goes on along the minus strand of NW_025048272.1, from coordinate 96,440 downwards.
AAATGAACTCAAAACAAGTCTAGAAGTGCTTTAAACGTTGTTTCTCAGCGAGAGAAAGCTTTTTCATGCAGTTACAAAGCAGAAATAGCCTTTTCAGTGTGTTTCTAAGCTTTGGACACAGAAAGTCTTATTAGAGCTCAAAATGCACTTTTTGCTTAGTTTTTGACTTCTTATGAGCAGAAATGCTGTTTTAGTGCTTCTGAGCAAATGAACTCAAAACAAGTCTAGAAGTGCTTTAAACGTTGTTTCTCAGCGAGAGAAAGCTTTTTCATGCAGTTACAAAGCAGAAATAGCCTTTTCAGTGTGTTTCAAGCTTTGGACACAGAAAGTCTTATTAGAGCTCAAAATGCACTTTTTGCTTAGTTTTTGACTTCTTATGAGCAGAAATGCTGTTTTAGTGCTTCTGAGCAAATGAACTCAAAACAAGTCTAGAAGTGCTTTAAACGTTGTTTCAGCAGAGAGAAAGCTTTTTCATGCAGTTACAAAGCAGAAATAGCCTTTTCAGTGTGTTTCTAGTCTTAGACACAGAAAGTCTTTTTAGAGCTCAAAATGCACTTTTGCTTAGTTTTTGACTTCTTATGAGCAGAAATGCTGTTTTAGTGCTTCTGAGCAAATGAACTCAAAACAAGTCTAGAAGTGCTTTAAACGTTGTTTCTCAGCGAGAGAAAGCTTTTTCATGCAGTTACAAAGCAGAAATAGCCTTTTCAGTGTGTGTTTCTAGTCTTAGACACAGAAAGTCATTTTAGAGCTCAAAATGCACTTTTTGCTTAGTTTTTGACTTCTTATGAGCAGAAATGCTGTTTTAGTGCTTCTGAGCAAATGAACTCAAAACAAGTCTAGAAGTGCTTTAAACGTTGTTTCTCAGCGAGAGAAAGCTTTTTCATGCAGTTACAAAGCAGAAATAGCCTTTTCAGTGTGTTTCAAGCTTGGACACAGAAAGTCTTATTAGAGCTCAAAATGCACTTTTTGCTTAGTTTTTGACTTCTTATGAGCAGAAATGCTGTTTTAGTGCTTCTGAGCAAATGAACTCAAAACAAGTCTAGAAGTGCTTTAAACGTTGTTTCTCAGCGAGAGAAAGCTTTTTCATGCAGTTACAAAGCAGAAATAGCCTTTTCAGTGTGTTTCAAGCTTTGGACACAGAAAGTCTTATTAGAGCTCAAAATGCACTTTTTGCTTAGTTTTTGACTTCTTATGGGCAGAAATGCTGTTTTAGTGCTTCTGAGCAAATGAACTCAAAACAAGTCTAGAAGTGCTTTAAACGTTGTTTCTCAGCGAGAGAAAGCTTTTTCATGCAGTTACAAAGCAGAAATAGCCTTTTCAGTGTGTTTCAAGCTTTGGACACAGAAAGTCTTATTAGAGCTCAAAATGCACTTTTGCTTAGTTTTTGACTTCTTATGAGCAGAAATGCTGTTTTAGTGCTTCTGAGCAAATGAACTCAAAACAAGTCTAGAAGTGCTTTAAACGTTGTTTCTCAGCGAGAGAAAGCTTTTTCATGCAGTTACAAAGCAGAAATAGCCTTTTCAGTGTGTTTCTAGTCTTGGACACAGAAAGTCTTTTAGAGCTCAAAATGCACTTTTTGCTTAGTTTTTGACTTCTTATGAGCAGAAATGCTGTTTTAGTGCTTCTGAGCAAATGAACTCAAAACAAGTCTAGAAGTGCTTTAAACGTTGTTTCTCAGCGAGAGAAAGCTTTTTCATGCAGTTACAAAGCAGAAATAGCCTTTTCAGTGTGTTTCTAGCTTTGGACACAGAAAGTCTTTTAGAGCTCAAAATGCACTTTTTGCTTAGTTTTTGACTTCTTATGGGCAGAAATGCTGTTTTAGTGCTTCTGAGCAAATGAACTCAAAACAAGTCTAGAAGTGCTTTAAACGTTGTTTCTCAGCGAGAGAAAGCTTTTTCATGCAGTTACAAAGCAGAAATAGCCTTTTCAGTGTGTTTCTAGTCTTTGGACACAGAAAGTCTTTTTAGAGCTCAAAATGCACTTTTTGCTTAGTTTTTGACTTCTTATGAGCAGAAATGCTGTTTTAGTGCTTCTGAGCAAATGAACTCAAAACAAGTCTAGAAGTGCTTTAAACGTTGTTTCTCAGCGAGAGAAAGCTTTTTCATGCAGTTACAAAGCAGAAAATAGCCTTTTCAGTGTGTTTCAAGCTTTGGACACAGAAAGTCTTATTAGAGCTCAAAATGCACTTTTTGCTTAGTTTTTGACTTCTTATGAGCAGAAATGCTGTTTTAGTGCTTCTGAGCAAATGAACTCAAAACAAGTCTAGAAGTGCTTTAAACGTTGTTTCTCAGCGAGAGAAAGCTTTTTCATGCAGTTACAAAGCAGAAATAGCCTTTTCAGTGTGTTTCTAGTCTTTGGACACAGAAAGTCTTTTTAGAGCTCAAAATGCACTTTTTGCTTAGTTTTTGACTTCTTATGAGCAGAAATGCTGTTTTAGTGCTTCTGAGCAAATGAACTCAAAACAAGTCTAGAAGTGCTTTAAACGTTGTTTCTCAGCGAGAGAAAGCTTTTTCATGCAGTTACAAAGCAGAAATAGCCTTTTCAGTGTGTTTCAAGCTTTGGACACAGAAAGTCTTATTAGAGCTCAAAATGCACTTTTTGCTTAGTTTTGACTTCTTATGAGCAGAAATGCTGTTTTAGTGCTTCTGAGCAAATGAACTCAAAACAAGTCTAGAAGTGCTTTAAACGTTGTTTCTCAGCGAGAGAAAGCTTTTTCATGCAGTTACAAAGCAGAAATAGCCTTTTCAGTGTGTTTCTAGTCTTTGGACACAGAAAGTCATTTTAGAGCTCAAAATGCACTTTTTGCTTAGTTTTTGACTTCTTATGGGCAGAAATGCTGTTTTAGTGCTTCTGAGCAAATGAACTCAAAACAAGTCTAGAAGTGCTTTAAACGTTGTTTCTCAGCGAGAGAAAGCTTTTTCATGCAGTTACAAAGCAGAAATAGCCTTTTCAGTGTGTTTCAAGCTTTGGACACAGAAAGTCTTATTAGAGCTCAAAATGCACTTTTTGCTTAGTTTTTGACTTCTTATGAGCAGAAATGCTGTTTTAGTGCTTCTGAGCAAATGAACTCAAAACAAGTCTAGAAGCTTTTTAAACGTTGTTTCAGCGAGAGAAAGCTTTTTCATGCAGTTACAAAGCAGAAATAGCCTTTTCAGTGTGTTTCAAGCTTTGGACACAGAAAGTCTTATTAGAGCTCAAAATGCACTTTTTGCTTAGTTTTTGACTTCTTATGAGCAGAAATGCTGTTTTAGTGCTTCTGAGCAAATGAACTCAAAACAAGTCTAGAAGTGCTTTAAACGTTGTTTCTCAGCGAGAGAAAGCTTTTTCATGCAGTTACAAAGCAGAAATAGCCTTTTCAGTGTGTTTCAAGCTTTGGACACAGAAAGTCTTATTAGAGCTCAAAATGCACTTTTTGCTTAGTTTTTGACTTCTTATGAGCAGAAATGCTGTTTTAGTGCTTCTGAGCAAATGAACTCAAAACAAGTCTAGAAGTGCTTTAAACGTTGTTTCTCAGCGAGAGAAAGCTTTTTCATGCAGTTACAAAGCAGAAATAGCCTTTTCAGTGTGTTTCTAGTCTTGGACACAGAAAGTCTTTTTAGAGCTCAAAATGCACTTTTTGCTTAGTTTTTGACTTCTTATGAGCAGAAATGCTGTTTTAGTGCTTCTGAGCAAATGAACTCAAAACAAGTCTAGAAGTGCTTTAAACGTTGTTTCTCAGCGAGAGAAAGCTTTTTCATGCAGTTACAAAGCAGAAATAGCCTTTTCAGTGTGTTTCTAGTCTTTGGACACAGAAAGTCTTTTTAGAGCTCAAAATGCACTTTTTGCTTAGTTTTTGACTTCTTATGAGCAGAAATGCTGTTTTAGTGCTTCTGAGCAAATGAACTCAAAACAAGTCTAGAAGTGCTTTAAACGTTGTTTCTCAGCGAGAGAAAGCTTTTTCATGCAGTTACAAAGCAGAAATAGCCTTTTCAGTGTGTTTCTAGCTTTGGACACAGAAAGTCTTATTAGAGCTCAAAATGCACTTTTTGCTTAGTTTTTGACTTCTTATGAGCAGAAATGCTGTTTTAGTGCTTCTGAGCAAATGAACTCAAAACAAGTCTAGAAGTGCTTTAAACGTTGTTTCTCTCAGAGAGAAAGCTTTTTCATGCAGTTACAAAGCAGAAATAGCCTTTTCAGTGTGTTTCTAGTCTTTGGACACAGAAAGTCTTTTTAGAGCTCAAAATGCACTTTTTGCTTAGTTTTTGACTTCTTATGAGCAGAAATGCTGTTTTAGTGCTTCTGAGCAAATGAACTCAAAACAAGTCTAGAAGTGCTTTAAACGTTGTTTCTCAGCGAGAGAAAGCTTTTTCATGCAGTTACAAAGCAGAAATAGCCTTTTCAGTGTGTTTCAAGCTTTGGACACAGAAAGTCTTATTAGAGCTCAAAATGCACTTTTGCTTAGTTTTTGACTTCTTATGAGCAGAAATGCTGTTTTAGTGCTTCTGAGCAAATGAACTCAAAACAAGTCTAGAAGTGCTTTAAACGTTGTTTCTCAGCGAGAGAAAGCTTTTTCATGCAGTTACAAAGCAGAAATAGCCTTTTCAGTGTGTTTCAAGCTTTGGACACAGAAAGTCTTATTAGAGCTCAAAATGCACTTTTTGCTTAGTTTTTGACTTCTTATGAGCAGAAATGCTGTTTTAGTGCTTCTGAGCAAATGAACTCAAAACAAGTCTAGAAGTGCTTTAAACGTTGTTTCTCAGCGAGAGAAAGCTTTTTCATGCAGTTACAAAGCAGAAATAGCCTTTTCAGTGTGTTTCTAGTCTTGGACACAGAAAGTCTTTTTAGAGCTCAAAATGCACTTTTTGCTTAGTTTTTGACTTCTTATGAGCAGAAATGCTGTTTTAGTGCTTCTGAGCAAATGAACTCAAAACAAGTCTAGAAGTGCTTTAAACGTTGTTTCTCAGCGAGAGAAAGCTTTTTCATGCAGTTACAAAGCAGAAATAGCCTTTTCAGTGTGTTTCAAGCTTTGGACACAGAAAGTCTTATTAGAGCTCAAAATGCACTTTTTGCTTAGTTTTTGACTTCTTATGAGCAGAAATGCTGTTTTAGTGCTTCTGAGCAAATGAACTCAAAACAAGTCTAGAAGTGCTTTAAAACGTTGTTTCTCAGCGAGAGAAAGCTTTTTCATGCAGTTACAAAGCAGAAATAGCCTTTTCAGTGTGTTTCTAGTCTTTGGACACAGAAAGTCTTTTTAGAGCTCAAAATGCACTTTTTGCTTAGTTTTTGACTTCTTATGAGCAGAAATGCTGTTTTAGTGCTTCTGAGCAAATGAACTCAAAACAAGTCTAGAAGTGCTTTAAACGTTGTTTCTCAGAGAGAAAGCTTTTTCATGCAGTTACAAAGCAGAAATAGCCTTTTCAGTGTGTTTCTAGTCTTTGGACACAGAAAGTCTTATTAGAGCTCAAAATGCACTTTTTGCTTAGTTTTTGACTTCTTATGAGCAGAAATGCTGTTTTAGTGCTTCTGAGCAAATGAACTCAAAACAAGTCTAGAAGTGCTTTAAACGTTGTTTCTCAGCGAGAGAAAGCTTTTTCATGCAGTTACAAAGCAGAAATAGCCTTTTCAGTGTGTTTCAAGTCTTTGGACACAGAAAGTCTTATTAGAGCTCAAAATGCACTTTTTGCTTAGTTTTTGACTTCTTATGAGCAGAAATGCTGTTTTAGTGCTTCTGAGCAAATGAACTCAAAACAAGTCTAGAAGTGCTTTAAACGTTGTTTCTCAGCGAGAGAAAGCTTTTTCATGCAGTTACAAAGCAGAAATAGCCTTTTCAGTGTGTTTCAAGCTTTGGACACAGAAAGTCTTATTAGAGCTCAAAATGCACTTTTTGCTTAGTTTTTGACTTCTTATGAGCAGAAATGCTGTTTTAGTGCTTCTGAGCAAATGAACTCAAAACAAGTCTAGAAGTGCTTTAAACGTTGTTTCTCAGCGAGAGAAAGCTTTTTCATGCAGTTACAAAGCAGAAATAGCCTTTTCAGTGTGTTTCTAGCTTTGGACACAGAAAGTCTTATTAGAGCTCAAAATGCACTTTTTGCTTAGTTTTTGACTTCTTATGAGCAGAAATGCTGTTTTAGTGCTTCTGAGCAAATGAACTCAAAACAAGTCTAGAAGTGCTTTAAACGTTGTTTCTCAGCGAGAGAAAGCTTTTTCATGCAGTTACAAAGCAGAAATAGCCTTTTCAGTGTGTTTCAAGCTTTGGACACAGAAAGTCTTATTAAAGCTCAAAATGCACTTTTTGCTTAGTTTTTGACTTCTTATGAGCAGAAATGCTGTTTTAGTGCTTCTGAGCAAATGAACTCAAAACAAGTCTAGAAGTGCTTTAAACGTTGTTTCTCAGCGAGAGAAAGCTTTTTCATGCAGTTACAAAGCAGAAATAGCCTTTTCAGTGTGTTTCTAGCTTTGGACACAGAAAGTCTTATTAGAGCTCAAAATGCACTTTTTGCTTAGTTTTTTTACTTCTTATGAGCAGAAATGCTGTTTTAGTGCTTCTGAGCAAATGAACTCAAAACAAGTCTAGAAGTGCTTTAAACGTTGTTTCTCAGCGAGAGAAAGCTTTTTCATGCAGTTACAAAGCAGAAATAGCCTTTTCAGTGTGTTTCTAGTCTTTGCACAGAAAGTCATTTTAGAGCTCAAAATGCACTTTTTGCTTAGTTTTTGACTTCTTATGAGCAGAAATGCTGTTTTAGTGCTTCTGAGCAAATGAACTCAAAACAAGTCTAGAAGTGCTTTAAACGTTGTTTCTCAGCGAGAGAAAGCTTTTTCATGCAGTTACAAAGCAGAAATAGCCTTTTCAGTGTGTTTCTAGTCTTTGGACACAGAAAGTCTTATTAGAGCTCAAAATGCACTTTTTGCTTAGTTTTTGACTTCTTATGAGCAGAAATGCTGTTTTAGTGCTTCTGAGCAAATGAACTCAAAACAAGTCTAGAAGTGCTTTAAACGTTGTTTCTCAGCGAGAGAAAGCTTTTTCATGCAGTTACAAAGCAGAAATAGCCTTTTCAGTGTGTTTCAAGCTTTGGACACAGAAAGTCTTATTAGAGCTCAAAATGCACTTTTTGCTTAGTTTTTGACTTCTTATGAGCAGAAATGCTGTTTTAGTGCTTCTGAGCAAATGAACTCAAAACAAGTCTAGAAGTGCTTTAAACGTTGTTTCTCAGCGAGAGAAAGCTTTTTCATGCAGTTACAAAGCAGAAATAGCCTTTTCAGTGTGTTTCAAGCTCTTGGACACAGAAAGTCTTATTAGAGCTCAAAATGCACTTTTTGCTTAGTTTTTGACTTCTTATGAGCAGAAATGCTGTTTTAGTGCTTCTGAGCAAATGAACTCAAAACAAGTCTAGAAGTGCTTTAAACGTTGTTTCTCAGCGAGAGAAAGCTTTTTCATGCAGTTACAAAGCAGAAATAGCCTTTTCAGTGTGTTTCAAGCTTTGGACACAGAAAGTCTTATTAGAGCTCAAAATGCACTTTTTGCTTAGTTTTTGACTTCTTATGAGCAGAAATGCTGTTTTAGTGCTTCTGAGCAAATGAACTCAAAACAAGTCTAGAAGTGCTTTAAACGTTGTTTCTCAGCGAGAGAAAGCTTTTTCATGCAGTTACAAAGCAGAAATAGCCTTTTCAGTGTGTTTCAAGCTTTGGACACAGAAAGTCTTATTAGAGCTCAAAATGCACTTTTTGCTTAGTTTTTGACTTCTTATGAGCAGAAATGCTGTTTTAGTGCTTCTGAGCAAATGAACTCAAAACAAGTCTAGAAGTGCTTTAAACGTTGTTTCTCAGCGAGAGAAAGCTTTTTCATGCAGTTACAAAGCAGAAATAGCCTTTTCAGTGTGTTTCTAGTCTTGGACACAGAAAGTCTTTTTAGAGCTCAAAATGCACTTTTTGCTTAGTTTTTGACTTCTTATGAGCAGAAATGCTGTTTTAGTGCTTCTGAGCAAATGAACTCAAAACAAGTCTAGAAGTGCTTTAAACGTTGTTTCTCAGCGAGAGAAAGCTTTTTCATGCAGTTACAAAGCAGAAATAGCCTTTTCAGTGTGTTTCAAGCTTTGGACACAGAAAGTCTTATTAGAGCTCAAAATGCACTTTTTGCTTAGTTTTTGACTTCTTATGAGCAGAAATGCTGTTTTAGTGCTTCTGAGCAAATGAACTCAAAACAAGTCTAGAAGTGCTTTAAACGTTGTTTCTCAGCGAGAGAAAGCTTTTTCATGCAGTTACAAAGCAGAAATAGCCTTTTCAGTGTGTTTCTAGTCTTGGACACAGAAAGTCATTTTAGAGCTCAAAATGCACTTTTTGCTTAGTTTTTGACTTCTTATGGGCAGAAATGCTGTTTTAGTGCTTCTGAGCAAATGAACTCAAAACAAGTCTAGAAGTGCTTTAAACGTTGTTTCTCAGCGAGAGAAAGCTTTTTCATGCAGTTACAAAGCAGAAATAGCCTTTTCAGTGTGTTTCAAGCTTTGGACACAGAAAGTCTTGTTAGAGCTCAAAATGCACTTTTTGCTTAGTTTTTGACTTCTTATGAGCAGAAATGCTGTTTTAGTGCTTCTGAGCAAATGAACTCAAAACAAGTCTAGAAGTGCTTTAAACGTTGTTTCTCAGCAAGAGAAAGCTTTTTCATGCAGTTACAAAGCAGAAATAGCCTTTTCAGTGTGTTTCAAGCTTTGGACACAGAAAGTCTTATTAGAGCTCAAAATGCACTTTTTGCTTAGTTTTTGACTTCTTATGAGCAGAAATGCTGTTTTAGTGCTTCTGAGCAAATGAACTCAAAACAAGTCTAGAAGTGCTTTAAACGTTGTTTCTCAGCGAGAGAAAGCTTTTTCATGCAGTTACCTAGCAAAAATAACCTTTTCAGTGTGTTTCAAGCTCTGGACACCGAAAGTCTTATTAGAGCTCAAAATGCACTTTTTGCTTAGTTTTTGACTTCTTATGAGCAGAAATGCTGTTTTAGTGCTTCTGAGCAAATGAACTCAAAACAAGTCTAGAAGTGCTTTAAACGTTGTTTCTCAGCGAGAGAAAGCTTTTTCATGCAGTTACAAAGCAGAAATAGCCTTTTCAGTGTGTTTCTAGTCTTGGACACAGAAAGTCTTATTAGAGCTCAAAATGCACTTTTTGCTTAGTTTTTGACTTCTTATGAGCAGAAATGCTGTTTTAGTGCTTCTGAGCAAATGAACTCAAAACAAGTCTAGAAGTGCTTTAAACGTTGTTTCTCAGCGAGAGAAAGCTTTTTCATGCAGTTACAAAGCAGAAATAGCCTTTTCAGTGTGTTTCTAGTCTTTGGACACAGAAAGTCTTTTTAGAGCTCAAAATGCACTTTTTGCTTAGTTTTTGACTTCTTATGGGCAGAAATGCTGTTTTAGTGCTTCTGAGCAAATGAACTCAAAACAAGTCTAGAAGTGCTTTAAACGTTGTTTCTCTCAGAGAGAAAGCTTTTTCATGCAGTTACAAAGCAGAAATAGCCTTTTCAGTGTGTTTCAAGCTTTGGACACAGAAAGTCTTATTAGAGCTCAAAATGCACTTTTGCTTAGTTTTTGACTTCTTATGAGCAGAAATGCTGTTTTAGTGCTTCTGAGCAAATGAACTCAAAACAAGTCTAGAAGTGCTTTAAACGTTGTTTCTCAGCGAGAGAAAGCTTTTTCATGCAGTTACAAAGCAGAAATAGCCTTTTCAGTGTGTTTCAAGCTTTGGACACAGAAAGTCTTATTAGAGCTCAAAATGCACTTTTTGCTTAGTTTTTGACTTCTTATGAGCAGAAATGCTGTTTTAGTGCTTCTGAGCAAATGAACTCAAAACAAGTCTAGAAGTGCTTTAAACGTTGTTTCTCAGCGAGAGAAAGCTTTTTCATGCAGTTACAAAGCAGAAATAGCCTTTTCAGTGTGTTTCAAGCTTTGGACACAGAAAGTCTTATTAGAGCTCAAAATGCACTTTTTGCTTAGTTTTTGACTTCTTATGAGCAGAAATGCTGTTTTAGTGCTTCTGAGCAAATGAACTCAAAACAAGTCTAGAAGTGCTTTAAACGTTGTTTCTCAGCGAGAGAAAGCTTTTTCATGCAGTTACAAAGCAGAAATAGCCTTTTCAGTGTGTTTCTAGCTTTGGACACAGAAAGTCTTTTTAGAGCTCAAAATGCACTTTTTTGTTTTTTTGACTTCTTATGAGCAGAAATGCTGTTTTAGTGCTTCTGAGCAAATGAACTCAAAACAAGTCTAGAAGTGCTTTAAACGTTGTTTCTCAGCGAGAGAAAGCTTTTTCATGCAGTTACAAAGCAGAAATAGCCTTTTCAGTGTGTTTCAAGCTTTGGACACAGAAAGTCTTATTAGAGCTCAAAATGCACTTTTTGCTTAGTTTTTGACTTCTTATGAGCAGAAATGCTGTTTTAGTGCTTCTGAGCAAATGAACTCAAAACAAGTCTAGAAGTGCTTTAAACGTTGTTTCTCAGCGAGAGAAAGCTTTTTCATGCAGTTACAAAGCAGAAATAGCCTTTTCAGTGTGTTTCTAGTCTTTGGACACAGAAAGTCTTATTAGAGCTCAAAATGCACTTTTTGCTTAGTTTTTGACTTCTTATGAGCAGAAATGCTGTTTTAGTGCTTCTGAGCAAATGAACTCAAAACAAGTCTAGAAGTGCTTTAAACGTTGTTTCTCAGCGAGAGAAAGCTTTTTCATGCAGTTACAAAGCAGAAATAGCCTTTTCAGTGTGTTTCTAGTCTTGGACACAGAAAGTCTTTTTAGAGCTCAAAATGCACTTTTTGCTTAGTTTTTGACTTCTTATGAGCAGAAATGCTGTTTTAGTGCTTCTGAGCAAATGAACTCAAAACAAGTCTAGAAGTGCTTTAAACGTTGTTTCTCAGCGAGAGAAAGCTTTTTTTCATGCAGTTACAAAGCAGAAATAGCCTTTTCAGTGTGTTTCTAGCTCTGGACACAGAAAGTCTTTTTAGAGCTCAAAATGCACTTTTTGCTTAGTTTTTGACTTCTTATGAGCAGAAATGCTGTTTTAGTGCTTCTGAGCAAATGAACTCAAAACAAGTCTAGAAGTGCTTTAAACGTTGTTTCTCAGCGAGAGAAAGCTTTTTCATGCAGTTACAAAGCAGAAATAGCCTTTTCAGTGTGTTTCAAGCTTTGGACACAGAAAGTCTTATTAGAGCTCAAAATGCACTTTTTGCTTAGTTTTTGACTTCTTATGAGCAGAAATGCTGTTTTAGTGCTTCTGAGCAAATGAACTCAAAACAAGTCTAGAAGTGCTTTAAACGTTGTTTCTCAGAGAGAAAGCTTTTTCATGCAGTTACAAAGCAGAAATAGCCTTTTCAGTGTGTTTCTAGTCTTGGACACAGAAAGTCTTTTTAGAGCTCAAAATGCACTTTTTGCTTAGTTTTTGACTTCTTATGGGCAGAAATGCTGTTTTAGTGCTTCTGAGCAAATGAACTCAAAACAAGTCTAGAAGTGCTTTAAACGTTGTTTCTCAGCGAGAGAAAGCTTTTTCATGCAGTTACAAAGCAGAAATAGCCTTTTCAGTGTGTTTCTAGCTTTGGACACAGAAAGTCTTTTTAGAGCTCAAAATGCACTTTTTGCTTAGTTTTTGACTTCTTATGAGCAGAAATGCTGTTTTAGTGCTTCTGAGCAAATGAACTCAAAACAAGTCTAGAAGTGCTTTAAACGTTGTTTCTCAGCGAGAGAAAGCTTTTTCATGCAGTTACAAAGCAGAAATAGCCTTTTCAGTGTGTTTCAAGCTTTGGACACAGAAAGTCTTATTAGAGCTCAAAATGCACTTTTTGCTTAGTTTTTGACTTCTTATGAGCAGAAATGCTGTTTTAGTGCTTCTGAGCAAATGAACTCAAAACAAGTCTAGAAGTGCTTTAAACGTTGTTTCTCAGCGAGAGAAAGCTTTTTCATGCAGTTACAAAGCAGAAATAGCCTTTTCAGTGTGTTTCTAGCTTTGGACACAGAAAGTCTTTTTAGAGCTCAAAATGCACTTTTTGCTTAGTTTTTGACTTCTTATGAGCAGAAATGCTGTTTTAGTGCTTCTGAGCAAATGAACTCAAAACAAGTCTAGAAGTGCTTTAAACGTTGTTTCTCAGCGAGAGAAAGCTTTTTCATGCAGTTACAAAGCAGAAATAGCCTTTTCAGTGTGTTTCTAGCTTCAAGCTTTGGACACACAGAAAGTCTTATTAGAGCTCAAAATGCACTTTTTGCTTAGTTTTTGACTTCTTATGAGCAGAAATGCTGTTTTAGTGCTTCTGAGCAAATGAACTCAAAACAAGTCTAGAAGTGCTTTAAACGTTGTTTCTCAGCGAGAGAAAGCTTTTTCATGCAGTTACAAAGCAGAAATAGCCTTTTCAGTGTGTTTCAAGCTTTGGACACAGAAAGTCTTATTAGAGCTCAAAATGCACTTTTTGCTTAGTTTTTGACTTCTTATGAGCAGAAATGCTGTTTTAGTGCTTCTGAGCAAATGAACTCAAAACAAGTCTAGAAGTGCTTTAAACGTTGTTTCTCAGCGAGAGAAAGCTTTTTCATGCAGTTACAAAGCAGAAATAGCCTTTTCAGTGTGTTTCTAGTCTTTGGACACAGAAAGTCTTTTTAGAGCTCAAAATGCACTTTTTGCTTAGTTTTTGACTTCTTATGAGCAGAAATGCTGTTTTAGTGCTTCTGAGCAAATGAACTCAAAAAAACAAGTCTAGAAGTGCTTTAAACGTTGTTTCTCAGCGAGAGAAAGCTTTTTCATGCAGTTACAAAGCAGAAATAGCCTTTTCAGTGTGTTTCAAGCTTTGGACACAGAAAGTCTTATTAGAGCTCAAAATGCACTTTTTGCTTAGTTTTTGACTTCTTATGAGCAGAAATGCTGTTTTAGTGCTTCTGAGCAAATGAACTCAAAACAAGTCTAGAAGTGCTTTAAACGTTGTTTCTCAGCGAGAGAAAGCTTTTTCATGCAGTTACAAAGCAGAAATAGCCTTTTCAGTGTGTTTCTAGCTTTGGACACAGAAAGTCTTATTAGAGCTCAAAATGCACTTTTTGCTTAGTTTTTGACTTCTTATGAGCAGAAATGCTGTTTTAGTGCTTCTGAGCAAATGAACTCAAAACAAGTCTAGAAGTGCTTTAAACGTTGTTTCTCAGCAGCGAGAGAAAGCTTTTTCATGCAGTTACAAAGCAGAAATAGCCTTTTCAGTGTGTTTCAAGCTTTGGACACAGAAAGTCTTATTAGAGCTCAAAATGCACTTTTTGCTTAGTTTTTGACTTCTTATGAGCAGAAATGCTGTTTTAGTGCTTCTGAGCAAATGAACTCAAAACAAGTCTAGAAGTGCTTTAAACGTTGTTTCTCAGCGAGAGAAAGCTTTTTCATGCAGTTACAAAGCAGAAATAGCCTTTTCAGTGTGTTTCTAGCTTTGACACAGAAAGTCTTTTTAGAGCTCAAAATGCACTTTTTGCTTAGTTTTTGACTTCTTATGCAGAAATGCTGTTTTAGTGCTTCTGAGCAAATGAACTCAAAACAAGTCTAGAAGTGCTTTAAACGTTGTTTCTCAGCGAGAGAAAGCTTTTTCATGCAGTTACAAAGCAGAAATAGCCTTTTCAGTGTGTTTCTAGCTTTGGACACAGAAAGTCTTTTTAGAGCTCAAAATGCACTTTTTGCTTAGTTTTTGACTTCTTATGGGCAGAAATGCTGTTTTAGTGCTTCTGAGCAAATGAACTCAAAACAAGTCTAGAAGTGCTTTAAACGTTGTTTCTCAGCGAGAGAAAGCTTTTTCATGCAGTTACAAAGCAGAAATAGCCTTTTCAGTGTGTTTCTAGTCTTGGACACAGAAAGTCTTTTTAGAGCTCAAAATGCACTTTTTGCTTAGTTTTTGACTTCTTATGAGCAGAAATGCTGTTTTAGTGCTTCTGAGCAAATGAACTCAAAACAAGTCTAGAAGTGCTTTAAACGTTGTTTCTCAGAGAGAAAGCTTTTTCATGCAGTTACAAAGCAGAAATAGCCTTTTCAGTGTGTTTCAAGCTTTGGACACAGAAAGTCTTATTAGAGCTCAAAATGCACTTTTTGCTTAGTTTTTGACTTCTTATGGGCAGAAATGCTGTTTTAGTGCTTCTGAGCAAATGAACTCAAAACAAGTCTAGAAGTGCTTTAAACGTTGTTTCTCAGCGAGAGAAAGCTTTTTCATGCAGTTACAAAGCAGAAAAAGCTTTTAGCCTTTTCAGTGTGTTTCAAGCTTTGGACACAGAAAGTCTTATTAGAGCTCAAAATGCACTTTTTGCTTAGTTTTTGACTTCTTATGAGCAGAAATGCTGTTTTAGTGCTTCTGAGCAAATGAACTCAAAACAAGTCTAGAAGTGCTTTAAACGTTGTTTCTCAGCGAGAGAAAGCTTTTTCATGCAGTTACAAAGCAGAAATAGCCTTTTCAGTGTGTTTCAAGCTTTGGACACAGAAAGTCTTATTAGAGCTCAAAATGCACTTTTTGCTTAGTTTTTGACTTCTTATGAGCAGAAATGCTGTTTTAGTGCTTCTGAGCAAATGAACTCAAAACAAGTCTAGAAGTGCTTTAAACGTTGTTTCTCAGCGAGAGAAAGCTTTTTCATGCAGTTACAAAGCAGAAATAGCCTTTTCAGTGTGTGTTTCAAGCTTTGGACACAGAAAGTCTTATTAGAGCTCAAAATGCACTTTTTGCTTAGTTTTTGACTTCTTATGAGCAGAAATGCTGTTTTAGTGCTTCTGAGCAAATGAACTCAAAACAAGTCTAGAAGTGCTTTAAACGTTGTTTCTCAGCGAGAGAAAGCTTTTTTTCATGCAGTTACAAAGCAGAAATAGCCTTTTCAGTGTGTTTCTAGTCTTGGACACAGAAAGTCATTTTAGAGCTCAAAATGCACTTTTTGCTTAGTTTTTGACTTCTTATGAGCAGAAATGCTGTTTTAGTGCTTCTGAGCAAATGAACTCAAAACAAGTCTAGAAGTGCTTTAAACGTTGTTTCTCAGCGAGAGAAAGCTTTTTCATGCAGTTACAAAGCAGAAATAGCCTTTTCAGTGTGTTTCAAGCTTTGGACACAGAAAGTCTTATTAGAGCTCAAAATGCACTTTTGCTTAGTTTTTGACTTCTTATGAGCAGAAATGCTGTTTTAGTGCTTCTGAGCAAATGAACTCAAAACAAGTCTAGAAGTGCTTTAAACGTTGTTTCTCAGCGAGAGAAAGCTTTTTCATGCAGTTACAAAGCAGAAATAGCCTTTTCAGTGTGTTTCTAGTCTTTGGACACAGAAAGTCTTATTAGAGCTCAAAATGCACTTTTTGCTTAGTTTTTGACTTCTTATGGGCAGAAATGCTGTTTTAGTGCTTCTGAGCAAATGAACTCAAAACAAGTCTAGAAGTGCTTTAAACGTTGTTTCTCAGCGAGAGAAAGCTTTTTCATGCAGTTACAAAGCAGAAATAGCCTTTTCAGTGTGTTTCAAGCTTTGGACACAGAAAGTCTTATTAGAGCTCAAAATGCACTTTTTGCTTAGTTTTTGACTTCTTATGAGCAGAAATGCTGTTTTAGTGCTTCTGAGCAAATGAACTCAAAACAAGTCTAGAAGTGCTTTAAACGTTGTTTCTCAGCGAGAGAAAGCTTTTTCATGCAGTTACAAAGCAGAAATAGCCTTTTCAGTGTGTTTCTAGTCTTGGACACAGAAAGTCTTTTTAGAGCTCAAAATGCACTTTTGCTTAGTTTTTGACTTCTTATGGGCAGAAATGCTGTTTTAGTGCTTCTGAGCAAATGAACTCAAAACAAGTCTAGAAGTGCTTTAAACGTTGTTTCTCAGCGAGAGAAAGCTTTTTCATGCAGTTACAAAGCAGAAATAGCCTTTTCAGTGTGTTTCAAGCTTTGGACACAGAAAGTCTTATTAGAGCTCAAAATGCACTTTTTGCTTAGTTTTTGACTTCTTATGAGCAGAAATGCTGTTTTAGTGCTTCTGAGCAAATGAACTCAAAACAAGTCTAGAAGTGCTTTAAACGTTGTTTCTCAGCGAGAGAAAGCTTTTTCATGCAGTTACAAAGCAGAAATAGCCTTTTCAGTGTGTTTCAAGCTTTGGACACAGAAAGTCTTATTAGAGCTCAAAATGCACTTTTTGCTTAGTTTTTGACTTCTTATGAGCAGAAATGCTGTTTTAGTGCTTCTGAGCAAATGAACTCAAAACAAGTCTAGAAGTGCTTTAAACGTTGTTTCTCAGCGAGAGAAAGCTTTTTCATGCAGTTACAAAGCAGAAATAGCCTTTTCAGTGTGTTTCAAGCTTTGGACACAGAAAGTCTTATTAGAGCTCAAAATGCACTTTTTGCTTAGTTTTTGACTTCTTATGAGCAGAAATGCTGTTTTAGTGCTTCTGAGCAAATGAACTCAAAACAAGTCTAGAAGTGCTTTAAACGTTGTTTCTCAGCGAGAGAAAGCTTTTTCATGCAGTTACAAAGCAGAAATAGCCTTTTCAGTGTGTTTCTAGTCTTTGGACACAGAAAGTCTTTTTAGAGCTCAAAATGCACTTTTTGCTTAGTTTTTGACTTCTTATGAGCAGAAATGCTGTTTTAGTGCTTCTGAGCAAATGAACTCAAAACAAGTCTAGAAGTGCTTTAAACGTTGTTTCTCAGCGAGAGAAAGCTTTTTCATGCAGTTACAAAGCAGAAATAGCCTTTTCAGTGTGTTTCAAGCTTTGGACACAGAAAGTCTTAGAGCTCAAAATGCACTTTTTGCTTAGTTTTTGACTTCTTATGAGCAGAAATGCTGTTTTAGTGCTTCTGAGCAAATGAACTCAAAACAAGTCTAGAAGTGCTTTAAACGTTGTTTCTCAGCGAGAGAAAGCTTTTTCATGCAGTTACAAAGCAGAAATAGCCTTTTCAGTGTGTTTCTAGTCTTGGACACAGAAAGTCTTTTTAGAGCTCAAAATGCACTTTTTGCTTAGTTTTTGACTTCTTATGAGCAGAAATGCTGTTTTAGTGCTTCTGAGCAAATGAACTCAAAACAAGTCTAGAAGTGCTTTAAACGTTGTTTCTCAGCGAGAGAAAGCTTTTTCATGCAGTTACAAAGCAGAAATAGCCTTTTCAGTGTGTTTCAAGCTTTGGACACAGAAAGTCTTATTAGAGCTCAAAATGCACTTTTTGCTTAGTTTTTGACTTCTTATGAGCAGAAATGCTGTTTTAGTGCTTCTGAGCAAATGAACTCAAAACAAGTCTAGAAGTGCTTTAAACGTTGTTTCTCAGCGAGAGAAAGCTTTTTCATGCAGTTACAAAGCAGAAATAGCCTTTTCAGTGTGTTTCAAGCTTTGGACACAGAAAGTCTTTTTAGAGCTCAAAATGCACTTTTTGCTTAGTTTTTGACTTCTTATGAGCAGAAATGCTGTTTTAGTGCTTCTGAGCAAATGAACTCAAAACAAGTCTAGAAGTGCTTTAAACGTTGTTTCTCAGCGAGAGAAAGCTTTTTCATGCAGTTACAAAGCAGAAATAGCCTTTTCAGTGTGTTTCTAGCTCTTGGACACAGAAAGTCTTTTAGAGCTCAAAATGCACTTTTTGCTTAGTTTTTGACTTCTTATGAGCAGAAATGCTGTTTTAGTGCTTCTGAGCAAATGAACTCAAAACAAGTCTAGAAGTGCTTTAAACGTTGTTTCTCAGCGAGAGAAAGCTTTTTCATGCAGTTACAAAGCAGAAATAGCCTTTTCAGTGTGTTTCTAGTCTTTGGACACAGAAAGTCTTTTTAGAGCTCAAAATGCACTTTTTGCTTAGTTTTTGACTTCTTATGAGCAGAAATGCTGTTTTAGTGCTTCTGAGCAAATGAACTCAAAACAAGTCTAGAAGTGCTTTAAACGTTGTTTCTCAGAGAGAAAGCTTTTTCATGCAGTTACAAAGCAGAAATAGCCTTTTCAGTGTGTTTCAAGCTTTGGACACAGAAAGTCTTATTAGAGCTCAAAATGCACTTTTTGCTTAGTTTTTGACTTCTTATGGGCAGAAATGCTGTTTTAGTGCTTCTGAGCAAATGAACTCAAAACAAGTCTAGAAGTGCTTTAAACGTTGTTTCTCAGCGAGAGAAAGCTTTTTCATGCAGTTACAAAGCAGAAATAGCCTTTTCAGTGTGTTTCAAGCTTTGGACACAGAAAGTCTTATTAGAGCTCAAAATGCACTTTTTGCTTAGTTTTTGACTTCTTATGAGCAGAAATGCTGTTTTAGTGCTTCTGAGCAAATGAACTCAAAACAAGTCTAGTGCTTTAAACGTTGTTTCTCAGCGAGAGAAAGCTTTTTCATGCAGTTACAAAGCAGAAATAGCCTTTTCAGTGTGTTTCAAGCTTTGGACACAGAAAGTCTTATTAGAGCTCAAAATGCACTTTTGCTTAGTTTTTGACTTCTTATGGGCAGAAATGCTGTTTTAGTGCTTCTGAGCAAATGAACTCAAAACAAGTCTAGAAGTGCTTTAAACGTTGTTTCTCAGCGAGAGAAAGCTTTTTCATGCAGTTACAAAGCAGAAATAGCCTTTTCAGTGTGTTTCAAGCTTTGGACACAGAAAGTCTTATTAGAGCTCAAAATGCACTTTTTGCTTAGTTTTTGACTTCTTATGAGCAGAAATGCTGTTTTAGTGCTTCTGAGCAAATGAACTCAAAACAAGTCTAGAAGTGCTTTAAACGTTGTTTCTCAGCGAGAGAAAGCTTTTTCATGCAGTTACAAAGCAGAAATAGCCTTTTCAGTGTGTTTCTAGTCTTTAGACACAGAAAGTCATTTTAGAGCTCAAAATGCACTTTTTGCTTAGTTTTTGACTTCTTATGAGCAGAAATGCTGTTTTAGTGCTTCTGAGCAAATGAACTCAAAAAAACAAGTCTAGAAGTGCTTTAAACGTTGTTTCTCAGCGAGAGAAAGCTTTTTCATGCAGTTACAAAGCAGAAATAGCCTTTTCAGTGTGTTTCAAGCTTTGGACACAGAAAGTCTTATTAGAGCTCAAAATGCACTTTTTGCTTAGTTTTTGACTTCTTATGAGCAGAAATGCTGTTTTAGTGCTTCTGAGCAAATGAACTCAAAACAAGTCTAGAAGTGCTTTAAACGTTGTTTCTCAGCGAGAGAAAGCTTTTTCATGCAGTTACAAAGCAGAAATAGCCTTTTCAGTGTGTTTCTAGTCTTTGG
Source organism: Puntigrus tetrazona (assembly GCF_018831695.1). NCBI lineage: Eukaryota > Metazoa > Chordata > Actinopteri > Cypriniformes > Cyprinidae > Puntigrus > Puntigrus tetrazona. The sequence goes on along the minus strand of NW_025048272.1, from coordinate 77,333 downwards.
ACACAGAAAGTCTTTTTAGAGCTCAAAATGCACTTTTTGCTTAGTTTTTGACTTCTTATGGGCAGAAATGCTGTTTTAGTGCTTCTGAGCAAATGAACTCAAAACAAGTCTAGAAGTGCTTTAAACGTTGTTTCTCAGCGAGAGAAAGCTTTTTCATGCAGTTACAAAGCAGAAATAGCCTTTTCAGTGTGTTTCAAGCTTTGGACACAGAAAGTCTTATTAGAGCTCAAAATGCACTTTTTGCTTAGTTTTTGACTTCTTATGAGCAGAAATGCTGTTTTAGTGCTTCTGAGCAAATGAACTCAAAACAAGTCTAGAAGTGCTTTAAACGTTGTTTCTCAGCGAGAGAAAGCTTTTTCATGCAGTTACAAAGCAGAAATAGCCTTTTCAGTGTGTTTCTAGCTTTGGACACAGAAAGTCTTTTTAGAGCTCAAAATGCACTTTTTGCTTAGTTTTTGACTTCTTATGGGCAGAAATGCTGTTTTAGTGCTTCTGAGCAAATGAACTCAAAACAAGTCTAGAAGTGCTTTAAACGTTGTTTCTCAGCGAGAGAAAGCTTTTTCATGCAGTTACAACAAAGCAGAAATAGCCTTTTCAGTGTGTTTCAAGCTTTGGACACAGAAAGTCTTTTTAGAGCTCAAAATGCACTTTTGCTTAGTTTTTGACTTCTTATGAGCAGAAATGCTGTTTTAGTGCTTCTGAGCAAATGAACTCAAAACAAGTCTAGAAGTGCTTTAAACGTTGTTTCTCAGCGAGAGAAAGCTTTTTCATGCAGTTACAAAGCAGAAATAGCCTTTTCAGTGTGTTTCTAGTCTTTGGACACAGAAAGTCATTTTAGAGCTCAAAATGCACTTTTTGCTTAGTTTTTGACTTCTTATGAGCAGAAATGCTGTTTTAGTGCTTCTGAGCAAATGAACTCAAAACAAGTCTAGAAGTGCTTTAAACGTTGTTTCTCAGCGAGAGAAAGCTTTTTCATGCAGTTACAAAGCAGAAATAGCCTTTTCAGTGTGTTTCAAGCTTTGGACACAGAAAGTCTTATTAGAGCTCAAAATGCACTTTTTGCTTAGTTTTTGACTTCTTATGAGCAGAAATGCTGTTTTAGTGCTTCTGAGCAAATGAACTCAAAACAAGTCTAGAAGTGCTTTAAACGTTGTTTCTCAGCGAGAGAAAGCTTTTTCATGCAGTTACAAAGCAGAAATAGCCTTTTCAGTGTGTTTCAAGCTTTGGACACAGAAAGTCTTATTAGAGCTCAAAATGCACTTTTTGCTTAGTTTTTGACTTCTTATGGGCAGAAATGCTGTTTTAGTGCTTCTGAGCAAATGAACTCAAAACAAGTCTAGAAGTGCTTTAAACGTTGTTTCTCAGCGAGAGAAAGCTTTTTCATGCAGTTACAAAGCAGAAATAGCCTTTTCAGTGTGTTTCAAGCTTTGGACACAGAAAGTCTTATTAGAGCTCAAAATGCACTTTTTGCTTAGTTTTTGACTTCTTATGAGCAGAAATGCTGTTTTAGTGCTTCTGAGCAAATGAACTCAAAACAAGTCTAGAAGTGCTTTAAACGTTGTTTCTCAGCGAGAGAAAAGCTTTTTCATGCAGTTACAAAGCAGAAATAGCCTTTTCAGTGTGTTTCTAGTCTTTGGACACAGAAAGTCATTTTAGAGCTCAAAATGCACTTTTTGCTTAGTTTTTGACTTCTTATGAGCAGAAATGCTGTTTTAGTGCTTCTGAGCAAATGAACTCAAAACAAGTCTAGAAGTGCTTTAAACGTTGTTTCTCAGCGAGAGAAAGCTTTTTCATGCAGTTACAAAGCAGAAATAGCCTTTTCAGTGTGTTTAAAGCTTTGGACACAGAAAGTCTTATTAGAGCTCAAAATGCACTTTTTGCTTAGTTTTTGACTTCTTATGAGCAGAAATGCTGTTTTAGTGCTTCTGAGCAAATGAACTCAAAACAAGTCTAGAAGTGCTTTAAACGTTGTTTCTCAGCGAGAGAAAGCTTTTTCATGCAGTTACAAAGCAGAAATAGCCTTTTCAGTGTGTTTCTAGTCTTTGGACACAGAAAGTCTTATTAGAGCTCAAAATGCACTTTTTGCTTAGTTTTTGACTTCTTATGGGCAGAAATGCTGTTTTAGTGCTTCTGAGCAAATGAACTCAAAACAAGTCTAGAAGTGCTTTAAACGTTGTTTCTCAGCGAGAGAAAGCTTTTTCATGCAGTTACAAAGCAGAAATAGCCTTTTCAGTGTGTTTCAAGCTTTGGACACAGAAAGTCTTATTAGAGCTCAAAATGCACTTTTTGCTTAGTTTTTGACTTCTTATGAGCAGAAATGCTGTTTTAGTGCTTCTGAGCAAATGAACTCAAAACAAGTCTAGAAGTGCTTTAAACGTTGTTTCTCAGCGAGAGAAAGCTTTTTCATGCAGTTACAAAGCAGAAATAGCCTTTTCAGTGTGTTTCTAGCTTTAGACACAGAAAGTCTTTTTAGAGCTCAAAATGCACTTTTTGCTTAGTTTTTGACTTCTTATGGGCAGAAATGCTGTTTTAGTGCTTCTGAGCAAATGAACTCAAAACAAGTCTAGAAGTGCTTTAAACGTTGTTTCTCAGCGAGAGAAAGCTTTTTCATGCAGTTACAAAGCAGAAATAGCCTTTTCAGTGTGTTTCTAGTCTTTGGACACAGAAAGTCTTTTTAGAGCTCAAAATGCACTTTTTGCTTAGTTTTTGACTTCTTATGAGCAGAAATGCTGTTTTAGTGCTTCTGAGCAAATGAACTCAAAACAAGTCTAGAAGTGCTTTAAACGTTGTTTCTCAGCGAGAGAAAGCTTTTTCATGCAGTTACAAAGCAGAAATAGCCTTTTCAGTGTGTTTCTAGTCTTTGGACACAGAAAGTCATTTTAGAGCTCAAAATGCACTTTTTGCTTAGTTTTGACTTCTTATGAGCAGAAATGCTGTTTTAGTGCTTCTGAGCAAATGAACTCAAAACAAGTCTAGAAGTGCTTTAAACGTTGTTTCTCAGCGAGAGAAAGCTTTTTTTTCATGCAGTTACAAAGCAGAAATAGCCTTTTCAGTGTGTTTCAAGCTTTGGACACAGAAAGTCTTTTATTAGAGCTCAAAATGCACTTTTGCTTAGTTTTTGACTTCTTATGAGCAGAAATGCTGTTTTAGTGCTTCTGAGCAAATGAACTCAAAACAAGTCTAGAAGTGCTTTAAACGTTGTTTCTCAGCGAGAGAAAGCTTTTTCATGCAGTTACAAAGCAGAAATAGCCTTTTCAGTGTGTTTCAAGCTTTGGACACAGAAAGTCTTATTAGAGCTCAAAATGCACTTTTTGCTTAGTTTTTGACTTCTTATGAGCAGAAATGCTGTTTTAGTGCTTCTGAGCAAATGAACTCAAAACAAGTCTAGAAGTGCTTTAAACGTTGTTTCTCAGCGAGAGAAAGCTTTTTTTCATGCAGTTACAAAGCAGAAATAGCCTTTTCAGTGTGTTTCAAGCTTTGGACACAGAAAGTCTTATTAGAGCTCAAAATGCACTTTTTGCTTAGTTTTTGACTTCTTATGAGCAGAAATGCTGTTTTAGTGCTTCTGAGCAAATGAACTCAAAACAAGTCTAGAAGTGCTTTAAACGTTGTTTCTCAGCGAGAGAAAGCTTTTTCATGCAGTTACAAAGCAGAAATAGCCTTTTCAGTGTGTTTCAAGCTTTGGACACAGAAAGTCTTATTAGAGCTCAAAATGCACTTTTTGCTAGTTTTTTTTGACTTCTTATGAGCAGAAATGCTGTTTTAGTGCTTCTGAGCAAATGAACTCAAAACAAGTCTAGAAGTGCTTTAAACGTTGTTTCTCAGCGAGAGAAAGCTTTTTCATGCAGTTACAAAGCAGAAATAGCCTTTTCAGTGTGTTTCTAGTCTGGACACAGAAAGTCATTTTAGAGCTCAAAAATGCACTTTTGCTTAGTTTTTGACTTCTTATGAGCAGAAATGCTGTTTTAGTGCTTCTGAGCAAATGAACTCAAAACAAGTCTAGAAGTGCTTTAAACGTTGTTTCTCAGCGAGAGAAAGCTTTTTCATGCAGTTACAAAGCAGAAATAGCCTTTTCAGTGTGTTTCAAGCTTTGGACACAGAAAGTCTTATTAGAGCTCAAAATGCACTTTTTGCTTAGTTTTTGACTTCTTATGAGCAGAAATGCTGTTTTAGTGCTTCTGAGCAAATGAACTCAAAACAAGTCTAGAAGTGCTTTAAACGTTGTTTCTCAGCGAGAGAAAGCTTTTTCATGCAGTTACAAAGCAGAAATAGCCTTTTCAGTGTGTTTCTAGTCTTTGGACACAGAAAGTCTTTTTAGAGCTCAAAATGCACTTTTTGCTTAGTTTTTGACTTCTTATGGGCAGAAATGCTGTTTTAGTGCTTCTGAGCAAATGAACTCAAAACAAGTCTAGAAGTGCTTTAAACGTTGTTTCTCAGCGAGAGAAAGCTTTTTCATGCAGTTACAAAGCAGAAATAGCCTTTTCAGTGTGTTTCAAGCTTTGGACACAGAAAGTCTTATTAGAGCTCAAAATGCACTTTTTGCTTAGTTTTTGACTTCTTATGAGCAGAAATGCTGTTTTAGTGCTTCTGAGCAAATGAACTCAAAACAAGTCTAGAAGTGCTTTAAACGTTGTTTCTCAGTGAGAGAAAGCTTTTTCATGCAGTTACAAAGCAGAAATAGCCTTTTCAGTGTGTTTCTAGTCTTGGACACAGAAAGTCTTTTTAGAGCTCAAAATGCACTTTTTGCTTAGTTTTTGACTTCTTATGGGCAGAAATGCTGTTTTAGTGCTTCTGAGCAAATGAACTCAAAACAAGTCTAGAAGTGCTTTAAACGTTGTTTCTCAGCAGAGAGAAAGCTTTTTCATGCAGTTACAAAGCAGAAATAGCCTTTTCAGTGTGTTTCTAGTCTTAAGACACAGAAAGTCATTTTAGAGCTCAAAATGCACTTTTTGCTTAGTTTTTGACTTCTTATGAGCAGAAATGCTGTTTTAGTGCTTCTGAGCAAATGAACTCAAAACAAGTCTAGAAGTGCTTTAAACGTTGTTTCTCAGAGAGAAAGCTTTTTCATGCAGTTACAAAGCAGAAATAGCCTTTTCAGTGTGTTTCTAGTCTTGGACACAGAAAGTCTTTTTAGAGCTCAAAATGCACTTTTTTTTTGCTTAGTTTTTGACTTCTTATGAGCAGAAATGCTGTTTTAGTGCTTCTGAGCAAATGAACTCAAAACAAGTCTAGAAGTGCTTTAAACGTTGTTTCTCAGCGAGAGAAAGCTTTTTCATGCAGTTACAAAGCAGAAATAGCCTTTTCAGTGTGTTTCTAGTCTTTGGACACAGAAAGTCTTTTTAGAGCTCAAAATGCACTTTTGCTTAGTTTTTGACTTCTTATGAGCAGAAATGCTGTTTTAGTGCTTCTGAGCAAATGAACTCAAAACAAGTCTAGAAGTGCTTTAAACGTTGTTTCTCAGCGAGAGAAAGCTTTTTCATGCAGTTACAAAGCAGAAATAGCCTTTTCAGTGTGTTTCAAGCTTTGGACACAGAAAGTCTTATTAGAGCTCAAAATGCACTTTTTGCTTAGTTTTTGACTTCTTATGAGCAGAAATGCTGTTTTAGTGCTTCTGAGCAAATGAACTCAAAACAAGTCTAGAAGTGCTTTAAACGTTGTTTCTCAGCGAGAGAAAGCTTTTTCATGCAGTTACAAAGCAGAAATAGCCTTTTCAGTGTGTTTCAAGCTTTGGACACAGAAAGTCTTATTAGAGCTCAAAATGCACTTTTTGCTTAGTTTTTGACTTCTTATGAGCAGAAATGCTGTTTTAGTGCTTCTGAGCAAATGAACTCAAAACAAGTCTAGAAGTGCTTTAAACGTTGTTTCTCAGCGAGAGAAAGCTTTTTCATGCAGTTACAAAGCAGAAATAGCCTTTTCAGTGTGTTTCTAGTCTTTGGACACAGAAAGTCTTATTAGAGCTCAAAATGCACTTTTTGCTTAGTTTTTGACTTCTTATGGGCAGAAATGCTGTTTTAGTGCTTCTGAGCAAATGAACTCAAAACAAGTCTAGAAGTGCTTTAAACGTTGTTTCTCAGCGAGAGAAAGCTTTTTCATGCAGTTACAAAGCAGAAATAGCCTTTTCAGTGTGTTTCAAGCTTTGGACACAGAAAGTCTTATTAGAGCTCAAAATGCACTTTTTGCTTAGTTTTTGACTTCTTATGAGCAGAAATGCTGTTTTAGTGCTTCTGAGCAAATGAACTCAAAACAAGTCTAGAAGTGCTTTTTAAACGTTGTTTCTCAGCGAGAGAAAGCTTTTTCATGCAGTTACAAAGCAGAAATAGCCTTTTCAGTGTGTTTCTAGTCTTGGACACAGAAAGTCATTTTAGAGCTCAAAATGCACTTTTTGCTTAGTTTTTGACTTCTTATGAGCAGAAATGCTGTTTTAGTGCTTCTGAGCAAATGAACTCAAAACAAGTCTAGAAGTGCTTTAAACGTTGTTTCTCAGCGAGAGAAAGCTTTTTCATGCAGTTACAAAGCAGAAATAGCCTTTTCAGTGTGTTTCAAGCTTTGGACACAGAAAGTCTTATTAGAGCTCAAAATGCACTTTTTGCTTAGTTTTTGACTTCTTATGAGCAGAAATGCTGTTTTAGTGCTTCTGAGCAAATGAACTCAAAACAAGTCTAGAAGTGCTTTAAACGTTGTTTCTCAGCGAGAGAAAGCTTTTTCATGCAGTTACAAAGCAGAAATAGCCTTTTCAGTGTGTTTCTAGTCTTAGGCACAGAAAGTCTTATTAGAGCTCAAAATGCACTTTTTGCTTAGTTTTTGACTTCTTATGGGCAGAAATGCTGTTTTAGTGCTTCTGAGCAAATGAACTCAAAACAAGTCTAGAAGTGCTTTAAACGTTGTTTCTCAGCGAGAGAAAGCTTTTTCATGCAGTTACAAAGCAGAAATAGCCTTTTCAGTGTGTTTCAAGCTTTGGACACAGAAAGTCTTATTAGAGCTCAAAATGCACTTTTTGCTTAGTTTTTGACTTCTTATGAGCAGAAATGCTGTTTTAGTGCTTCTGAGCAAATGAACTCAAAACAAGTCTAGAAGTGCTTTAAACGTTGTTTCTCAGTGCTTTAAACGTTGTTTCTCAGCGAGAGAAAGCTTTTTCATGCAGTTACAAAGCAGAAATAGCCTTTTCAGTGTGTTTCAAGCTTTGGACACAGAAAGTCTTTTTAGAGCTCAAAATGCACTTTTTGCTTAGTTTTTGACTTCTTATGGGCAGAAATGCTGTTTTAGTGCTTCTGAGCAAATGAACTCAAAACAAGTCTAGAAGTGCTTTAAACGTTGTTTCTCAGCGAGAGAAAGCTTTTTCATGCAGTTACAAAGCAGAAGTAGCCTTTTCAATGTGTTTCTAGTCTTAAGCACAGAAAGTCATTTTAGAGCTCAAAATGCACTTTTTGCTTAGTTTTTGACTTCTTATGAGCAGAAATGCTGTTTTAGTGCTTCTGAGCAAATGAACTCAAAACAAGTCTAGAAGTGCTTTAAACGTTGTTTCTCAGTGAGAGAAAGCTTTTTCATGCAGTTACAAAGCAGAAATAGCCTTTTCAGTGTGTTTCTAGTCTTAGACACAGAAAGTCATTTTAGAGCTCAAAATGCACTTTTTGCTTAGTTTTTGACTTCTTATGGGCAGAAATGCTGTTTTAGTGCTTCTGAGCAAATGAACTCAAAACAAGTCTAGAAGTGCTTTAAACGTTGTTTCTCAGTGAGAGAAAGCTTTTTCATGCAGTTACAAAGCTGAAATAGCCTTTTCAATGTGTTTCTAGTCTTAGACACAGAAAGTCATTTTAGAGCTCAAAATGCACTTTTTGCTTAGTTTTTGACTTCTTATGGGCAGAAATGCTGTTTTAGACTTATAAATAATCATAACAACAGTTACAATACATTATAATACTTACCTATTTGTGCTTATAACTTTTATGAGAACAATGCATTATAACACCAGATGAAGCCTGCATTTATAAGACATCATAAGGGTATTCTTAATGCATTATTATGCATGCATAATGCCTTATAAACAACATTATAATGTGTCGTATCATCTGATAAATAATCATAAAAACAGTTACAATTCATCATAATACTTACCTATTTGTGCCTATAAATATTTAGTGTAACGAAGAGTGTGATGACTTATAACACACAATAAACATATTATGAGTGGTCTTTAACTGCTTAAAGTAAAGTGATGAAAACAAAGTCTTCTTTTAAACATCTAAAAAGCTTTATAACGTGGTATTAATAGTTATAAGTGGTCCTTGTCTGCTTTAAGTAAAGTGACAAAAGTTAGGTACTTTTATAAACGTGGTATTATCATTTATAAGAGGTCCTTGTCTGCTTTAAGTAAAGTGAGAAATGTTGGGTATTCTTATAAACATCCATAAGATATCATGAAGTCATTATAAGAAGGTAACATCAAAGTAATGTGGAAAAGTACAAAGAAACAATATATTTCCAATGCAAATCATGTTTTATTCATTAAAACTGTAAAATTACAAGGTTTTACCACATACATTTAATTAACCAATATAAAGAGTTATAAACAGTTGGCGGTGCACAAAATTATGTTTCTTTACAGGCTGGTTAACTACATTCATGTAAGTTGTATTTTCTAATGTCATGTATAAGGCGGCCAAGAATGTGTGAGGGATGGTTCCTGGCAAGCCAGTATTCCCATTCAATGACCTTGAGGTGCTCTTTCAAAAGTTTAGTTGTCCTGTTGCCACGGTGGCGCCATATATCCATTTTGTACGTCTTCCAGGCACGCTCCAAATGTTGTGTATGTGCTCTTGTTACTGGATCAACAAAATTCCTCTTGTGGCACACTGTGTGATGGTCATAGCCTGCCTGTGTCAAAGCCCTGCGATAAGCTCGCCATTCATCAGTAATTATACTGGAGCCTCTCCGGACATACTTCAAAATATTTGGCAAGAGTTCATTTTTTGACCGTCTTCTTACCACTTTGAGAATGGGTTTTCTTCTTGTCTGCTCAACTTCTAGTATGCCTAAAACCCATTTTTTGTTGCGTCGCCAAGCAGAGCCAAATCTGCCACGGTTGTACTGTAAAACAAATGGTAGAAATCAGTACTACACAGTTTTATCACACATACATCTAATCTTCATTGAGTTAGATCACACTAATTGTTTAACACATTGTCCAAATGTACAACTGTAAAATTGCTGCAACCTAAATCCTCTAAATATTCTTGCAAATTGCCACTACAACAGACTTATTGATTGCTGATGAATTTGCAGCACCTTTCTCTTATGTGAAAATTTGCTCTCATCTATGAGGACAAAGCAGTGATGACCTCCAACTTTCATTTGTCCTAGGTGCCGAAGTTTCTTTACTGCCCGTATGCAGACCTTAGTAAAAAAAAAAAAAAAAATACATGTCTGTTTCAGGTAGGCAATCCCAGAATGCACTGTGAACAAAACTTTATATAACTTTATAGTCAGTGATTCTGAGCTGGACATAAACTGACATCTAGCAACATGATTTAAACCTTTAATTTAAAAAAGAGGTCCTCTGGACCTTTAATAACATGCAAAGCAACACTTCAAAAGACAATAGGACCCATTCTAATCTGTAATATTGTCTACACTGGACTGTTTATCTATTTTATCTGTTGCGGTGCAGTGTGATGCTATGAGACAACGATGGCGTCTGGTGTAGACACGGTGTCATAAAGCATGTTGGTAGGTGGAAGCAGTGCAGCTCACTAGGTTTTGGGATAGACCATACTTTCTATTTAAAGCCTTCACAAACCTAGGTATTTGTGGCAAACTAGCATTTAATTTTAATTGTTAACATCATAATTCAAGACAAATTGCAAGGAAGTCAATTTTTTCATGTGTGAGCTAAGCCAAAAAATGTATTGTATTCATAATTTCATTATTCCTTTATACAGTACCTTTCTTAGTACTGCAGTCATTCGAGATAAAGTTCTGCTGCTTGAAGCCACACCATCCTCCATCAGGTCTATCTGTCTCATTCTTAGACCTTGGGAAAACCTGAGGGAAAACCAAAAGAAATGTTAAAATTATGTTTTGCTGATGTAAGTTTTCAATGTGAAAACTACACAACTGAGGAAAATAAATGAAAAAAAAATGGTAAATATATATATACATAGGGAGTGTAAGGAGTGTAATGATGCATATATTCGTACCCAAGGAGCACAGTAACGGGGGGAAGGTTAGGACGATTTTAAGGGACCAACAATGGAAAAGGGGGCCCTGAACACCCCCCAGCAAAAAGTATTACAGTCTTTTAGAATCTAAATAGAACATTATTTTGTGTATTTGGTGTAATGCAATGTGCTTATGTGGTTTAAGGTTCAAAAAACAAATAAATTATTTTCCTCATACTGTACATTATTGCTACTTTTCTAAGCCCCACCTTTCAGAAACGGGTAGATTTTTGAAGCTCATCTTTCTAAAAATGCAAGGTGTTCTCTGATTGGAAAAGAAAAATTTGAAACTGCATCATATGACCCCTTTAACTGAAACTCAGCATATATAGGCTACTTATGTTACTTGTCACACCGTTTTTTATTCCTCTTGTTTATCTGTCAACTAAATCAGATATATTCTGAGTATGTATGTACTACAGATTTTAGACATTTTAATTACATATACTGTAGTATGTATAGTATGTTTACCTCTAGGTGGAAAAAGTAATTTGTACTACTATCTGTTAAAAATAAATGAAAAGAAACCTAGCATAGTGCATAATAATTTTACCTTTCTGATGACTGTTTTTTTAACATTAAAATACACCTTTAAAATACATAAATATTAATAATAATTAAAAATCAAATCAAAAGTCATTTAGACATTCCGTAAAGTTTATCCAGGGGGTTTCTTGTCCCAAGTAGGGGGCTAACATACCCCAATAAGGGCCATCTTACCCCAATATTTGTCATTGTATGCTATAACAACTAAATTATCAAATATTTCTATTCATTTCCAGTATTAACATGTTGGCTAATGCATCGTAACCCTGCACATGCTAACGTGATATCGAAATATGTTACAATTTAAAAGCAAATTCACACTGCAGAAAGTTACGTACCTGTAGATGAATTCTACATGGTTCTGCAATGATCTGCGGGACTGGTAGAAAATTGTATTCTTACGAACTGTTGTAACTCCTCGGCATCTTCTGCAAACCCTGGTGAAAATCAGAATCATACTAACAAATCTTTCCCCCCATATATCCCAAAAAGTACTAGTCTGCATACATATTTTAGCAATTTGAAAAACATGTAACTTACCAATGATATCCATCTCGACGTGGCTGTTTTTCAAGTTTCATTTTTTCTTTGCATTTGCATCGCATTCTCCGGTGCAAAAGACCCTTCTTCTGCATCCACAACACAATCTTTCGTTTGTGCGAAAGGGTGTTAGGTTTTCGAATTAAACACAAAAGTTCCTGCACTAATCTGGACATTTTAATTCAACCAGAAACTCATGGGTGCAGGCTCACTCCAAATCCGTTCAAAAAGAATCGGCTTTCCGCTTCGGAATCACAAGACCACTCCAAAAGATGATGGCAATTAATTCCATTGGCATGCATGACAATGATGTGTTTTCATGCATACTTTCAATAATTGATACTTCGAGTAGTTACACTATTAACTTGCGTCTCGTTGTTTCTTAAGAATTGAGAAAATTAAACCTGAATCGGCTCCTTGAAAACATGAAAGAATCAGAGTCGATTCGAAATTGAAGACTCCAAAACCCGGGAAGAATGACGCAGGCACGTCACAATCTACGCACGCAGCGGCATTACCCGTCATACTCTACGAGACAAATCTGGACAATCATCGAACATCGTGACTGATTAAGTGAGTTTCTTTAAACACAATAGATAAGCACCATAATACAAGTAAATGTTAAATGCTAGTATTTGTAGAAATCGCTCACTAGGCCCATATAAAGTGGGGTAATCCAAATAATGTTTGTAAAATAGCTAAAAGGTTTTTATCCATATAGATTTAGGCATGGATATACATACGTTTTTGTTTTTGTTTTTGTTTTTAACATTTAGAATTGATTTTACGACAGATATGAGCGAAAGCGGGTGCGGAAAGATACTAACGTTAATTCCCTGACAATATCACCGGTGATGATTCAACATCAACGAAAAACGGTGAGCAGATTACCTGTAATGAAGTATTCCATCCTTAAACTCTGACTGTACAAACAGTAGCACGTTGAATGCAGTTAAAGGTCAAATAATATTAAATAAATAAATATATATATATATATATATATATATATATATATATATATATATATATATATATATATATATATATATATATATATATATATATATATATATATATATATATATATATATATATATATATATATATATATATATATATATATGTATATATATATATATGTATATATATATATATATATGTATGTGTATATATATATGTATATATATATATATATATATATATATATATATATATATATATATATATATATATATATACATATATATATATAATATATACTGTATGTATGTATATATATATATATATATATATATATATATATACAGGGTGCGATTTGTGAAAAACCAGAGGGGGGATGCTTTTGAAAACGTATGAAATGTTTTTAATACGACGGAATATGTATTTAACGTGATCACAGTTTAATAAAAACGTTCCAATCGGACCGTGTATCGCGAATCATTTGGTTCAGATCTGGTTCGTGGGATTTTTATCCCCACCGGGATAAAAAGAATTCAGCAGAGGCAGGGATGTATAAACCAGAGATGATGTATAAACCCAGGCAAATGTATTAAACTGAATCATTTCATTGATGTAATATCTGCATTCTGGAATTAATGTTTGGCCAATCTAATTAAAGGGCCAGAACTAACAGCTGTATGGTGTGTAACATTTTTGTCAATTTTCAGACACACCTGCTCCAACTTACACACATGAGCTTGCAACACTTAAAATACAGCTTCAAGCTGAAAAAGAAAAAGGGGACCTGAGAGATGAAACCATTGCGATTCTGAAAACTGATAAACAGTTCCTCCAAGAAGAGTTGGTAAAGAAAGATAGCTTTATCAGGAACTGATAAAGAAAAACGAAGAAAAGAAACCAGGTACTTATTCTTTTTAATATTGATTAATAAACATTTACCATGAACTGCCCTATCGTCTCTGCTTCATTGTATGACAAGACTGTTTGTTTAAATAATACATGAACACAAAACATTGAGTCTCATTCACTAAGCATATGTACACACAGATTTATGTGTAAAATGTTTGTATGTACAATTTTAAGAATACGCCACGATTCACCAAAACTTTCACACCAAAACTTATTGTAATTTTACGATAAAATATAGGAACAACTGAAACCACATGTACGAAAAAACATTTACTCATTACAGCCTTACAATCATCTTAAGAAGCTGCTTACTGCTACTTAACATAACATTAAAGTATTAAAGTATTCTTTATTTTTTAATACTTTTATAGTATTAATTGTAATATTCAATCCACATATAAAATTATATAATAAAATTGTCAAATAAAACAAATTAAGGCATTTTACATATCATCATATACATTATAAATTTCATCATATAGGCTACATTTTGTCATACAGAGAGCCGTTGTGGAAAACATGGAGATGGTTTGGGTGTGCTTTATGCAAATTACTAACCTTTTGCAAATAGCAGCTTATTTTTGAATTACTCCAAATTCAAAAAAGATAAGACGAATGTTAAGAACAAATTAATTTGTGTACACACATGTTGTGACATGTTGTGAGATTTTTCATGAGAAGTTCTCAATTATTAGTGAATGAGACCAAATGATTTGAGTTGAAATGACTTAAAATTTGAATAGTAGCTGGCTAAGCAGGGAAAATATACATGCATGGATGCAAATATAATGTAACACGTAACTTATTTTACACAGGCCTAAAAGCATCAAAGAAATCTCCACGGATTGCCATTTCTAGTTCAGAGGAGGTCATTGATTCTGACGAGTCTTCAAGCCTTTCAGACTCCTCCCTTGAAGAGGTCAAGGTGAAGAAGAGAAAACACAAGCACAAAAAAATAGCACTACCTCTAGCTGATGCTATTGGACACAACCGTGTACGCAGTAAGTTACATTGTGGATAAATGACCATTAATTAACCAATCATTTGCAATTATAAGGTTCTATCTGACATTTTCGTCAAAATTCCATTATTCACATATACTTATTCTGTGACAACTTATTTACATTATATGATGGTTTTTGTGTGTGTGTTTATGTGCACATTTTGGGACTTTATATATAAATAAAGGTTCTATGTACAAAGGTCTGCAAAAACACAATACCTCAAAACTGCTCAGAATGCAGATACAGTACCATATAATTAAGTAATAAATAAAATGCAGCGAAAGAGCTGTTGAAGATTAAACTTATACCTAAAAAGATTAGGTTTTGTGATAAAGATTAACCAATATTGCAGAGAATTTGAGAATGATAGGAAATTGCCTTTGACAAGTAACTGGTAGAGTAACAATATATAATAATATTTCTCTTTATTCAGTGAGGAATACCAGAGGCATCATTCGCAGATACCTTGACACTCTAGAAGCCTTCAAGAAGGTGAAATCCATGAAAGCTGCATTTGATGCTATTGGAGTGGACAGAAACACAATTGCAAGAACTGCAATTATTGCAGAGCTGCATCTGGCTGCACCTGATGTTTTGAAGACCATGGGCCAGTGGAACGACAAAACAGAGACACTGAGCAGATTTATTGGTAAATGTCATTCTGCACTGACCACTGAAATTAAAGAAAAATTACTCAAATGAAAGCAGATGGAGATCTGTTGCCTATTGCTTGATTTATTTGTAAACTTAAACTGTCCTGTTGTGTAGAAATGGACAGGTTTTGAAACTTCCTTTAGGAGATGTGAACAGGGCTGCCTGGGTTATGTCATTAGAGTGGCCTGTTCATTTGTTTGGCTTCACTCATGTCTTTTGCTTAGCTAAGGATTTTTTCTGACTTTGCATATTCTCATAAGACAAATCAAAGAGTCAGAAAAATAGTTTACAGTTCTGTTTTTAGCCTTTAGGTGAGCTGTTACTTTGTTTCTATTTGAGTGTTTCCTATTAGGTTAATGCGAACTTCAGTGTGACCTACGTAGAGTTAGCTTACTGGAAAGCCTTTACATTTTAAACAATACAGTATTGTTTTGTTGATTTTTGTGCACATTTTATGTTACATGTACTGCAATATAAATGTTCACAGCTAATAAAAAATTAAGTTCAAAGCAAATGTGTCATAACCCATTCATGATATCTTATGGATGTTTAAAAGAATACCCAACATTTCTCACTTTACTTAAAGCAGACAAGGACCTCTTATAAATGATAATACCACGTTTATAAAAGTACCTAACTTTTGTCACTTTACTTAAAGCAGACAAGGACCACTTATAACTATTAATACCACGTTATAAAGCTTTTTAGATGTTTAAAAGAAGACTTTGTTTTCATCACTTTACTTTAAGCAGTTAAAGACCACTCATAATATGTTTATTGTGTGTTATAAGTCATCACACTCTTCGTTACACTAAATATTTATAGGCACAAATAGGTAAGTATTATGATGCATTGTAACTGTTTTTATGATTATTTATCAGATGATACGACACATTATAATGTTGTTTATAAGGCATTATGCATGCATAATAATGCATTAAGAATACCCTTATGATGTCTTATAAATGCAGGCTTCATCTGGTGTTATAATGCATTGTTCTCATAAAAGTTATAAGCACAAATAGGTAAGTATTATAATGTATTGTAACTGTTGTTATGATTATTTATAAGATGATATAACATATTATAATGTTGTTTATAAGACATTATACATGTATTATAATGCATTAAGAATGCCCTTATAATGCATTATAAATACAGGCTTCATAGAAAGTGTTACCAAAGTCATTTTAGAGCTCAAAATGCACTTTTTGCTTAGTTTTTGACTTCTTATGAGCAGAAATGCTGTTTTAGTGCTTCTGAGCAAATGAACTCAAAACAAGTCTAGAAGTGCTTTAAACGTTGTTTCTCAGCGAGAGAAAGCTTTTTCATGCAGTTACAAAGCAGAAATAGCCTTTTCAGTGTGTTTCAAGCTTTGGACACAGAAAGTCTTGTTAGAGCTCAAATTGCACTTTTTGCTTAGTTTTTGACTTCTTATGAGCAGAAATGCTGTTTTAGTGCTTCTGAGCAAATGAACTCAAAACAAGTCTAGAAGTGCTTTAAACGTTGTTTCTCAGCGAGAGAAAGCTTTTTCATGCAGTTACAAAGCAGAAATAGCCTTTTCAGTGTGTTACAAAAACAGAAAGTCTTATTAGAGCTCAAAATGCACTTTTTGCTTAGTTTTTGACTTCTTATGAGCAGAAATGCTGTTTTAGTGCTTCTGAGCAAATGAACTCAAAACAAGTCTAGAAGTGCTTTAAAGTTGTTTTCAGCTTTTGCATGCAGTTACAAAGCAGAAATCCTTTTCAGTGTGTTTCTAGTCTTAGGCACAGAAAGTCTTATTAGAGCTCAAAATGCACTTTTTGCTTAGTTTTTGACTTCTTATGGGCAGAAATGCTGTTTTAGTGCTTCTGAGCAAATGAACTCAAAACAAGTCTAGAAGTGCTTTAAACGTTGTTTCTCAGCGAGAGAAAGCTTTTTCATGCAGTTACAAAGCAGAAATAGCCTTTTCAGTGTGTTTCAAGCTTTGGACACAGAAAGTCTTATTAGAGCTCAAAATGCACTTTTTGCTTAGTTTTTGACTTCTTATGAGCAGAAATGCTGTTTTAGTGCTTCTGAGCAAATGGACTCAAAACAAGTCTAGAAGTGATTTAAACGTTGTTTCTCAGTGAGAGAAAGCTTTTTCATGCAGTTACAAAGCTGAAATAGCCTTTTCAATGTGTTTCTAGTCTTAGACACAGAAAGTCATTTTAGAGCTCAAAATGCACTTTTTGCTTAGTTTTTGACTTCTTATGGGCAGAAATGCTGTTTTAGAGCTTCTGAGTATATGAACTCAAAACAAGTCTAGAAGTGCTTTAAACGTTGTTTCTCAGCGAGAGAAAGCTTTTTCATGCAGTTACAAAGCAGAAATAGCCTTTTCAATGTGTTTCTAGTCTTAGACACAGAAAGTCATTTTAGAGCTCAAAATGCACTTTTTGCTTAGTTTTTGACTTCTTATGGGCAGAAATGCTGTTTTAGAGTTTCTGAGTATATGAACTCAAAACAAGTCTAGAAGTGCTTTAAACGTTGTTTCTCAGCGAGAGAAAGCTTTTTCATGCAGTTACAAAGCAGAAGTAGCCTTTTCAATGTGTTTCTAGTCTTAAGCACAGAAAGTCATTTTAGAGCTCAAAATGCACTTTTTGCTTAGATTTTGACTTCTTATGAGCAGAAATGCTGTTTTAGTGCTTCTGAGCAAATGAACTCAAAACAAGTCTAGAAGTGCTTTAAACGTTGTTTCTCAGTGAGAGAAAGCTTTTTCATGCAGTTACAAAGCAGAAATAGCCTTTTCAGTGTGTTTCAAGCTTTGGGCACAGAAAGTCTTATTAGAGCTCAAAATGCACTTTTTGCTTAGTTTTTGACTTCTTATGGGCAGAAATGCTGTTTTAGTGCTTCTGAGCAAATGAACTCAAAACAAGTCTAGAAGTGCTTTAAATGTTGTTTCTCAGCGAGAGAAAGCTTTTTCATGCAGTTACAAAGCAGAAATAGCCTTTTCAGTGTGTTTCAAGCTTTGGACACAGAAAGTCTTGTTAGAGCTCAAAATGCACTTTTTGCTTAGTTTTTGACTTCTTATGAGCAGAAATGCTGTTTTAGTGCTTCTGAGCAAATGAACTCAAAACAAGTCTAGAAGTGCTTTAAACGTTGTTTTGTCAGCGAGAGAAAGCTTTTTCATGCAGTTACAAAGCAGAAATAGCCTTTTCAGTGTGTTTCAAGCTTTGGACACAGAAAGTTTTATTAGAGCTCAAAATGCACTTTTTGCTTAGTTTTTGACTTCTTATGGGCAGAAATGCTGTTTTAGTGCTTCTGAGCAAATGAACTCAAAACAAGTCTAGAAGTGCTTTAAACGTTGTTTCTCAGCGAGAGAAAGCTTTTTCATGCAGTTACAAAGCAGAAGTAGCCTTTTCATTGTGTTTCTAGTCTTAAGCACAGAAAGTCATTTTAGAGCTCAAAATGCACTTTTTGCTTAGTTTTTGACTTCTTATGAGCAGAAATGCTGTTTTAGTGCTTCTGAGCAAATGAACTCAAAACAAGTCTAGAAGTGCTTTAAACGTTGTTTCTCAGCGAGAGAAAGCTTTTTCATGCAGTTACAAAGCAGAAATAGCCTTTTCAGTGTGTTTCAAAGTCTTTGGACACAGAAAGTCTTATTAGAGCTCAAAATGCACTTTTGCTTAGTTTTGACTTCTTATGAGCAGAAATGCTGTTTTAGTGCTTCTGAGCAAATGAACTCAAAACAAGTCTAGAAGTGCTTTAAACGTTGTTTCTCAGCAAGAGAAAGCTTTTCATGCAGTTACAAAGCAGAAATAGCCTTTTCAGTGTGTTTCTAGTCTTTGGACACAGAAAGTCATTTTAGAGCTCAAAATGCACTTTTTGCTTAGTTTTGACTTCTTATGAGCAGAAATGCTGTTTTAGTGCTTCTGAGCAAATGAACTCAAAACAAGTCTAGAAGTGCTTTAAACGTTGTTTCTCAGCGAGAGAAAGCTTTTTCATGCAGTTACAAAGCAGAAATAGCCTTTTCAGTGTGTTTCAAGCTTTGGACACAGAAAGTCTTATTAGAGCTCAAAATGCACTTTTTGCTTAGTTTTTGACTTCTTATGAGCAGAAATGCTGTTTTAGTGCTTCTGAGCAAATGAACTCAAAACAAGTCTAGAAGTGCTTTAAACGTTGTTTCTCAGCAAGAGAAAGCTTTTTCATGCAGTTACAAAGCAGAAATAGCCTTTTCAGTGTGTTTCTAGTCTTAGACACAGAAAGTCATTTTAGAGCTCAAAATGCACTTTTTGCTTAGTTTTTGACTTCTTATGGGCAGAAATGCTGTTTTAGTGCTTCTGAGCAAATGAACTCAAAACAAGTCTAGAAGTGCTTTAAACGTTGTTTCTCAGCGAGAGAAAGCTTTTTCATGCAGTTACAAAGCAGAAATAGCCTTTTCAGTGTGTTTCAAGCTTTGGACACAGAAAGTCTTATTAGAGCTCAAAATGCACTTTTTGCTTAGTTTTTGACTTCTTATGAGCAGAAATGCTGTTTTAGTGCTTCTGAGCAAATGAACTCAAAACAAGTCTAGAAGTGCTTTAAACGTTGTTTCTCAGTGAGAGAAAGCTTTTTCATGCAGTTACAAAGCTGAAATAGCCTTTTCAATGTGTTTCTAGTCTTAGACACAGAAAGTCATTTTAGAGCTCAAAATGCACTTTTTGCTTAGTTTTTGACTTCTTATGGGCAGAAATGCTGTTTTAGAGCTTCTGAGTATATGAACTCAAAACAAGTCTAGAAGTGCTTTAAACGTTGTTTCTCAGCGAGAGAAAGCTTTTTCATGCAGTTACAAAGCAGAAATAGCCTTTTCAGTGTGTTTCTAGCTTTAGACACAGAAAGTCTTTTAGAGCTCAAAATGCACTTTTTGCTTAGTTTTTGACTTCTTATGGGCAGAAATGCTGTTTTAGTGCTTCTGAGCAAATGAACTCAAAACAAGTCTAGAAGTGCTTTAAACGTTGTTTCTCAGCGAGAGAAAGCTTTTTCATGCAGTTACAAAGCAGAAGTAGCCTTTTCAATGTGTTTCTAGTCTTAGACACAGAAAGTCATTTTAGAGCTCAAAATGCACTTTTTGCTTAGATTTTGACTTCTTATGAGCAGAAATGCTGTTTTAGTGCTTCTGAGCAAATGAACTCAAAACAAGTCTAGAAGTGCTTTAAACGTTGTTTCTCAGCGAGAGAAAGCTTTTTCATGCAGTTACAAAGCAGAAGTAGCCTTTTCAATGTGTTTCTAGTCTTAAGCACAGAAAGTCATTTTAGAGCTCAAAATGCACTTTTTGCTTAGTTTTGACTTCTTATGAGCAGAAATGCTGTTTTAGTGCTTCTGAGCAAATGAACTCAAAACAAGTCTAGAAGTGCTTTAAACGTTGTTTCTCAGCGAGAGAAAGCTTTTTCATGCAGTTACAAAGCAGAAATAGCCTTTTCAGTGTGTTTCAAGCTTTGGACACAGAAAGTCTTATTAGAGCTCAAAATGCACTTTTTGCTTAGTTTTTGACTTCTTATGGGCAGAAATGCTGTTTTAGTGCTTCTGAGCAAATGAACTCAAAACAAGTCTAGAAGTGCTTTAAACGTTGTTTCTCAGTGAGAGAAAGATTTTTCATGCAGTTACAAAGCTGAAATAGCCTTTTCAATGTGTTTCTAGTCTTAGACACAGAAAGTCATTTTAGAGCTCAAAATGCACTTTTTGCTTAGTTTTTGACTTCTTATGGGCAGAAATGCTGTTTTAGTGCTTCTGAGCAAATGAACTCAAAACAAGTCTAGAAGTGCTTTAAACGTTGTTTCTCAGCGAGAGAAAGCTTTTCATGCAGTTACAAAGCAGAAATAGCCTTTTCAGTGTGTTTCAAGCTTTGGACACAGAAAGTCTTATTAGAGCTCAAAATGCACTTTTTGCTTAGTTTTTGACTTCTTATGGGCAGAAATGCTGTTTTAGTGCTTCTGAGCAAATGAACTCAAAACAAGTCTAGAAGTGCTTTAAAGCGTTGTTTCTCAGTGAGAGAAAGCTTTTTCATGCAGTTACAAAGCTGAAATAGCCTTTTCAATGTGTTTCTAGTCTTAGACACAGAAAGTCATTTTAGAGCTCAAAATGCACTTTTTGCTTAGTTTTTGACTTCTTATGAGCAGAAATGCTGTTTTAGTGCTTCTGAGCAAATGAACTCAAAACAAGTCTAGAAGTGCTTTAAACGTTGTTTCTCTCAGAGAGAAAGCTTTTTCATGCAGTTACAAAGCAGAAATAGCCTTTTCAGTGTGTTTCAAGCTTTGGACACAGAAAGTCTTATTAGAGCTCAAAATGCACTTTTTGCTTAGTTTTTGACTTCTTATGAGCAGAAATGCTGTTTTAGTGCTTCTGAGCAAATGAACTCAAAACAAGTCTAGAAGTGCTTTAAACGTTGTTTCTCAGCGAGAGAAAGCTTTTCATGCAGTTACAAAGCAGAAATAGCCTTTTCAGTGTGTTTCAAGCTTTGGACACAGAAAGTCTTATTAGAGCTCAAAATGCACTTTTGCTTAGTTTTTGACTTCTTATGAGCAGAAATGCTGTTTTAGTGCTTCTGAGCAAATGAACTCAAAACAAGTCTAGAAGTGCTTTAAACGTTGTTTCTCAGAGAGAAAGCTTTTTCATGCAGTTACAAAGCAGAAATAGCCTTTTCAGTGTGTTTCAAGCTTTGGACACAGAAAGTCTTATTAGAGCTCAAAATGCACTTTTTGCTTAGTTTTTGACTTCTTATGAGCAGAAATGCTGTTTTAGTGCTTCTGAGCAAATGAACTCAAAACAAGTCTAGAAGTGCTTTAAACGTTGTTTCTCAGCGAGAGAAAGCTTTTTCATGCAGTTACAAAGCAGAAATAGCCTTTTCAGTGTGTTTCTAGCTTTGGACACAGAAAGTCTTATTAGAGCTCAAAATGCACTTTTTGCTTAGTTTTTGACTTCTTATGAGCAGAAATGCTGTTTTAGTGCTTCTGAGCAAATGAACTCAAAACAAGTCTAGAAGTGCTTTAAACGTTGTTTCTCAGCGAGAGAAAGCTTTTTCATGCAGTTACAAAGCAGAAATAGCCTTTTCAGTGTGTTACAAACTTTGGACACAGAAAGTCTTATTAGAGCTCAAAATGCACTTTTTGCTTAGTTTTTGACTTCTTATGAGCAGAAATGCTGTTTTAGTGCTTCTGAGCAAATGAACTCAAAACAAGTCTAGAAGTGCTTTAAACGTTGTTTCTCAGCGAGAGAAAGCTTTTTCATGCAGTTACAAAGCTGAAATAGCCTTTTCAATGTGTTTCTAGTCTTAGACACAGAAAGTCATTTTAGAGCTCAAAATGCACTTTTTGCTTAGTTTTTGACTTCTTATGGGCAGAAATGCTGTTTTAGAGCTTCTGAGTATATGAACTCAAAACAAGTCTAGAAGTGCTTTAAACGTTGTTTCTCAGCGAGAGAAAGCTTTTTCATGCAGTTACAAAGCAGAAGTAGCCTTTTCAATGTGTTTCTAGTCTTAAGCACAGAAAGTCATTTTAGAGCTCAAAATGCACTTTTTGCTTAGATTTTGACTTCTTATGAGCAGAAATGCTGTTTTAGTGCTTCTGAGCAAATGAACTCAAAACAAGTCTAGAAGTGCTTTAAACGTTGTTTCTCAGCGAGAGAAAGCTTTTTCATGCAGTTACAAAGCAGAAATAGCCTTTTCAGTGTGTTTCAAGCTTTGGACACAGAAAGTCTTGTTAGAGCTCAAAATGCACTTTTTGCTTAGTTTTTGACTTCTTATGAGCAGAAATGCTGTTTTAGTGCTTCTGAGCAAATGAACTCAAAACAAGTCTAGAAGTGCTTTAAACGTTGTTTCTCAGTGAGAGAAAGCTTTTTCATGCAGTTACAAAGCAGAAATAGCCTTTTCAGTGTGTTTCAAGCTTTGGACACAGAAAGTCTTATTAGAGCTCAAAATGCACTTTTTGCTTAGTTTTTGACTTCTTATGAGCAGAAATGCTGTTTTAGTGCTTCTGAGCAAATGAACTCAAAACAAGTCTAGAAGTGCTTTAAACGTTGTTTCTCAGCGAGAGAAAGCTTTTTCATGCAGTTACAAAGCAGAAGTAGCCTTTTCAATGTGTTTCTAGTCTTAAGCACAGAAAGTCATTTTAGAGCTCAAAATGCACTTTTTGCTTAGATTTTGACTTCTTATGAGCAGAAATGCTGTTTTAGTGCTTCTGAGCAAATGAGCTCAAAACAAGTCTAGAAGTGCTTTAAACGTTGTTTCTCAGCGAGAGAAAGCTTTTTCATGCAGTTACAAAGCAGAAATAGCCTTTTCAGTGTGTTTCTAGTCTTAAGCACAGAAAGTCATTTTAGAGCTCAAAATGCACTTTTTGCTTAGATTTTGACTTCTTATGAGCAGAAATGCTGTTTTAGTGCTTCTGAGCAAATGAACTCAAAACAAGTCTAGAAGTGCTTTAAATGTTGTTTCTCAGCGAGAGAAAGCTTTTTCATGCAGTTACAAAGCAGAAATAGCCTTTTCAGTGTGTTTCAAGCTTTGGACACAGAAAGTCTTATTAGAGCTCAAAATGCACTTTTTGCTTAGTTTTTGACTTCTTATGGGCAGAAATGCTGTTTTAGTGCTTCTGAGCAAATGAACTCAAAACAAGTCTAGAAGTGCTTTAAACGTTGTTTCTCAGTGAGAGAAAGCTTTTTCATGCAGTTACAAAGCTGAAATAGCCTTTTCAATGTGTTTCTAGTCTTAGACACAGAAAGTCATTTTAGAGCTCAAAATGCACTTTTTGCTTAGTTTTTGACTTCTTATGGGCAGAAATGCTGTTTTAGAGCTTCTGAGCATATGAACTCAAAACAAGTCTAGAAGTGCTTTAAACGTTGTTTCTCAGCGAGAGAAAGCTTTTTCATGCAGTTACAAAGCAGAAATAGCCTTTTCAGTGTGTTTCAAGCTTTGGACACAGAAAGTCTTATTAGAGCTCAAAATGCACTTTTTGCTTAGTTTTTGACTTCTTATGGCAGAAATGCTGTTTTAGTGCTTCTGAGCAAATGAACTCAAAACAAGTCTAGAAGTGCTTTAAATGTTGTTTCTCAGCGAGAGAAAGCTTTTTCATGCAGTTACAAAGCAGAAATAGCCTTTTCAGTGTGTTTCAAGCTTTGGACACAGAAAGTCTTGTTAGAGCTCAAAATGCACTTTTTGCTTAGTTTTTGACTTCTTATGGGCAGAAATGCTGTTTTAGTGCTTCTGAGCAAATGAACTCAAAACAAGTCTAGAAGTGCTTTAAACGTTGTTTCTCAGCGAGAGAAAGCTTTTTCATGCAGTTACAAAGCAGAAATAGCCTTTTCAGTGTGTTTCAAGCTTTGGACACAGAAAGTCTTATTAGAGCTCAAAATGCACTTTTTGCTTAGTTTTGACTTCTTATGGGCAGAAATGCTGTTTTAGTGCTTCTGAGCAAATGAACTCAAAACAAGTCTAGAAGTGCTTTAAATGTTGTTTCTCAGCGAGAGAAAGCTTTTCATGCAGTTACAAAGCAGAAATAGCCTTTTCAGTGTGTTTCAAGCTTTGGACACAGAAAGTCTTATTAGAGCTCAAAATGCACTTTTGCTTAGTTTTTGACTTCTTATGAGCAGAAATGCTGTTTTAGTGCTTCTGAGCAAATGAACTCAAAACAAGTCTAGAAGTGCTTTAAACGTTGTTTCTCAGCGAGAGAAAGCTTTTTCATGCAGTTACAAAGCAGAAATAGCCTTTTCAGTGTGTTTCTAGTCTTTGGACACAGAAAGTCATTTTAGAGCTCAAAATGCACTTTTTGCTTAGTTTTGACTTCTTATGAGCAGAAATGCTGTTTTAGTGCTTCTGAGCAAATGAACTCAAAACAAGTCTAGAAGTGCTTTAAACGTTGTTTCTCAGCAGAGAGAAAGCTTTTTCATGCAGTTACAAAGCAGAAATAGCCTTTTCAGTGTGTTACAAACTTTGGACACAGAAAGTCTTATTAGAGCTCAAAATGCACTTTTTTGCTTAGTTTTGACTTCTTATGAGCAGAAATGCTGTTTTAGTGCTTCTGAGCAAATGAACTCAAAACAAGTCTAGAAGTGCTTTAAGCGTTGTTTCTCAGCGAGAGAAAGCTTTTTCATGCAGTTACAAAGCAGAAATAGCCTTTTCAGTGTGTTTCAAGCTTTGGACACAGAAAGTCTTATTAGAGCTCAAAATGCACTTTTGTAGTTTTGACTTCTTATGGGCAGAAATGCTGTTTTAGTGCTTCTGAGCAAATGAACTCAAAACAAGTCTAGAAGTGCTTTAAACGTTGTTTCTCAGCGAGAGAAAGCTTTTCATGCAGTTACAAAGCAGAAATAGCCTTTTCAGTGTGTTTCAAGCTTTGGACACAGAAAGTCTTATTAGAGCTCAAAATGCACTTTTGCTTAGTTTTGACTTCTTATGAGCAGAAATGCTGTTTTAGTGCTTCTGAGCAAATGAACTCAAAACAAGTCTAGAAGTGCTTTAAGCGTTGTTTCTCAGTGAGAAAGCTTTTTCATGCAGTTACAAAGCAGAAATAGCCTTTTCAGTGTGTTTCTAGTCTTTGGACACAGAAAGTCTTTTTAGAGCTCAAAATGCACTTTTGCTTAGTTTTGACTTCTTATGAGCAGAAATGCTGTTTTAGTGCTTCTGAGCAAATGAACTCAAAACAAGTCTAGAAGTGCTTTAAAGCGTTGTTTCTCAGCGAGAAAGCTTTTTCATGCAGTTACAAAGCAGAAATAGCCTTTTCAGTGTGTTTCTAGTCTTAGAGCACAGAAAGTCATTTTAGAGCTCAAAATGCACTTTTTGCTTAGTTTTTGACTTCTTATGAGCAGAAATGCTGTTTTAGTGCTTCTGAGCAAATGAACTCAAAACAAGTCTAGAAGTGCTTTAAGCGTTGTTTCTCAGCGAGAAAGCTTTTCATGCAGTTACAAAGCAGAAATAGCCTTTTCAGTGTGTTTCTAGTCTTTGGACACAGAAAGTCTTTTTAGAGCTCAAAATGCACTTTTGCTTAGTTTTTGACTTCTTATGGGCAGAAATGCTGTTTTAGTGCTTCTGAGCAAATGAACTCAAAACAAGTCTAGAAGTGCTTTAAGCGTTGTTTCTCAGCGAGAGAAAGCTTTTTCATGCAGTTACAAAGCAGAAATAGCCTTTTCAGTGTGTTTCTAGCTTTGGACACAGAAAGTCATATTAGAGCTCAAAATGCACTTTTTGCTTAGTTTTTGACTTCTTATGAGCAGAAATGCTGTTTTAGTGCTTCTGAGCAAATGAACTCAAAACAAGTCTAGAAGTGCTTTAAGCGTTGTTCCCTTTCAAAAGCTACTCTCGATGCTGCGCTGAATGCGCTAATGAGAAGCGTCTTTTGTTCGACCGGTTGTTGAAGCACGTGTGTCAAACACGCCAAAGTTTGGCTTATATAACCTCGGTCAGGTGGCGTCCTACCTGATCATGAACACCTGGAGGTTATAAATAGATGTGACAGCGGAAACATCCTCAGGTCTTTTGTCTTCAAGGACCGCATTGTGTGTGAGTGTGTGTGTGTGAAAAAAAAAAAATATATAAAATATATAAAAAGAAAAAAAAAAAAAAAAAAAAAAAAAGATAATATGGCGCATCAAGAAAGGAGATGCTTGCCTCCGTGCCAGAGGCAGCTCTCCGATGGCGATCTCCATAATTTTTGTTTGAGTGCTTGGGAAGAGCACGCGATCCTCGGGCTCGGCGAGTCGCGAGCACTGTGATTTGTTTTCAATCAAGGTGCTTGCGCTCGCCTCGCCTTTTTAAAGGAGGACCCGAGTGGATCGCGTGCCGATCCGGCTGAGCCGCGTGAGGCGGACCAGCCCCTTTCTCTCGCGCTCGCGGATCGCGAAGCCCTCGCGTCCGTTTCTCTATCGCGCCCCAGCGCTTCTTCTACAAACGGACCGAGAGACTTCATCTCTTGCTTCTGGGGAAGCAGAAAGTGCCACCACCAGAGGCGCTCCTCCCGCGACAATAAAGCGTGCGAGGAGCTACTCGAGGTGGTAACTCATGCAGTCGAAAGATTACATCTAGACTGGCCCCAGGGGCGAAGAACCCCAAGCGCTCGAAACTAGGCGACAGATTTCTGTCGGGTGGCCGGGAGGGCCTCAGCGGCGGTCTCTCCCCTTCTTTGGCGATCTCCACGAGGAGTTGGTGCGCTCGTGGAGTAAGCCTTATTCGTCCCGTGTCGCCGTGCCATCGGCGTCGATTTATTCGACTATCGTGGATGCGAAGGCGCGGGGCTACTCGATGATGCCCCAGGTGGAAGAGGCGGCTTGCGGGCTATCTCTCCCCTGGAACTTCATCGTCCTAAAACCGACCCTCCCCACCAAGCCGTGCCGTATGACATCTTCGCTGGTGGGGAAAGCTTTCAGGCAGCGGGTCAGGCTGGTGCTTCCCTGCACACCATGGCGGTCCTGCAGGCGTACCAGGCTGATCTGCTGAAGGACTTGAGCACAGGCGGGTCCATAGATGAAAGGCGTTTTTAGAGCTGCGCCGAGCCACAGATCTGTCTCTCCGTGCGACCAAGCAGGCGGCCCGTGCCATCGGCCGTTCTATGGCTGCTATGGTGTCCACGGAGAGACATCTGTGGCTCAACCTCCACGGGCATCAGGACAAAGACCGCGCCATCCTCCTTGATGCCCCTGTCTCGCCTTCCGGCCTGTTGGCGACTCAGTTAATGCCGTCGCCACTAGGTTTCGGGGGCGAAGCGCATATGAGGAAGCGTTCGTGAGGTTTCTTCCCGCCGTGCTCAAGAGTCGGGACCGTCGGCCACCGGTCCCGACCAGGTCGGTTCCTTTGGCGTGAGGCACAGAGGACAGTGTGGCGAGCGAGCACCCCCTCGTAGAGACTGGGAGTGCGGCTCGCGCGCTCCTGATCCGCCTCAAGGGACCGGACCTGCGGAGCATAATCTCCGCAAAGAAGAAGTCCTGATGCTGGTGCACTCAGCACCGTGAAAGTGCCTCCCGGGGGAGCGCGAAAAATTCCAACAGAGAATAAATGCTCCTTCCCGGCACCCTCAGGAAGCCATTGTTCAATCTCCGCGCCACTGGTGTTTGAGAACAGCGGTTTCAACGAAGCGTTGGATGTTGATCGCCTCCTGCCACGTTTCAGGGCGCCGAACATCTAACAACCCCCAACAAAGCGAAGTGTCAAAATTAGTGCCCCTTTCAGAGAAGCTGGCAGCGTGGAAGCTTCTGCCAAATATCTCCCCATGGGTCAAAAGACCATAGAAAGAGGCTACAGGATTCAGTTCGCATATCGTCCTCCGGCGTTTCAGCGGCGTGATTTTCACTTCCGTGAAACCGGGCAGCGCATTTGTTGATACAGGAGTTGCAAACTCTGCTGGACAAAGGGGCCATAGAGCGTGTTCCTCTACCAGACAGACAGTCAGGCTATTACAGCGGTATTTTCTCGTTCCCAAGAAAGATGGGGGCTGCGTCCGATTTTAGATCTTCGAGATTGAACCATCACCTCAGAACATACAAGTTCAAGATGTTAACAATAAAAATGATTGTTTCTCAAATCCAACCGGGCGATTGGTTTGTGACAATCGATCTAAAGGAGCGCATATTTTCACATAGAAATATTGCCACAACACAGGAAGTTCCTGAGGTTCGCTTTGGGCGAAGCTTACCAGTATCGGGTTCTTCCTTTCGGCCTAGCATTGTCACCCGCACATACACAAAATGCATGGATGCAGCTCTGGCTCCTTTACGACTCAGGGCATCCGCATTCTAAATTACATAGGCGACTGGCTGATTCTGGCTCAGTCTCAAGAGCTTGCGGCCGACATCGGGATGTCGTCCTAGCTCATCTCGGATCGCTGGGGTTGAGACTCAGCGCCAAGAAAAGCGTTCTCTCCCCTGTTCAGAGGACAACATATTTGGGAGTCGTATGGGATTCGACCACGATGCAGGCACAGCTGTCTCCTGCACGCCTCGATTCCATTCTAAACACCTAAAGAGCATCAAGCTAGGCCAGAAAGTCACTCTTCATCACTTTCAGAGAGTTCTAGGTCTCATGGCAGCTGCTTCACAGTGATACCTTTGGGCCTCCTGCACATGAGACCGTTTCAGTTGTGGCTCAGAGCCAGGGATTTCATCAAGGGCCAATCCCCAGAGGCAAATAAGGGTTCAGCGTCGAGGGCCGTACCCTATCTATGTGGTTCAGACCCGGTTTCTGACCTTGGGTCCCACTCTGGAGTCCGTGTTGTCGTCGCAAGATGCTAACGACAGGCGCATCCCTCACGGGTTGGGGCGGTCTTAGATGGCCGTCCAGCCCAAGGGATCTGGAGAGGTCATCTTCTCGAATGGCACATCAATTGCCTCGAAATGAAGGCTGTATTTCTGGCCCTGAAATACTTCCTCCAGCAGTTGAGAGGCTACCATGTCCTAGTGCGGGTGGACAACACGGCAGTAGTCTCTTACATAAATCGCCAGAGGCGGACTGCGGTCGCGCGCTTGAGCGAGCTAGCGCAGCAGGTTTCTGCTTTGGGCGCAGGACAAGTTCCTGTCCCTCAGGGCGATTTATATTCCCGGTCACATGAACAGGGAGCAGACTTGCTGTCCAGACAAGCTGTGACACATGGGAATGGAAACTCCACCCGAAGTAGTCAGTCAAATCTGGGAAAGGTTTTCTGAAGCAGAGGTGGACCTCTTTGCTTCACAGGAGACAGCACAATGTCCCCTCTACTTCTCTCTGACTCATCCAGCTCCCCTGGGTCTGGACGCGATGGCCCATGTGTGGCCCAGAGTGCGTCTTTACGCATTTCCTCCGATTGCTCTGCTCCCCGGAGTTCTAGCCAAGGTCCGTCAACAGGGGTCTCGCCTCTTACTCATAGCGCCCGTTGGCCAGCAGAATATGGTTCTCAGATCTAATATCTCTCCTCGGCGGCTCGCCGTGGGCGATTCCGGTGAGGAGGACCTTCTCTCTCAGGCACAGGGGACAATATTTCATCCCGTCCGAGCTCTGGAATCTTCACGTCTGGCCCCTGAGAGGGACCAACTAAGTGATGCTGGCCTTTCAGCCAATGTAATAGAGACTATTCTTAGCGCTAGGGCTCCCTCCACTAGAAGAACATATGCCATGAAATGGCGCATCTTGAAAGTTGGTGTACAACACACCATGCAGACCCAGTTTACTGCCAGATTGTTTCAGTGCTAGAGTTTCTGCAGAGAAAATGTCCTCAGGCACACATCCTAATACTCTCAGAACTTACGTGCCGCCATTTCGGCTTGCCATGCTCTGATTGAAGGGGCTTCCGTGAGAAACACCCTCTAGTTGTTCGCTTCATTCGAGGAGCTAAGAGGTTGAGGCCGCCCAGTAGAGGCGACAGTTCCTTCATGGGATCTAGCTATAGTGCTTGAAGGCTTGGTGGACACCCCTTTCGAACCACTAGAGTCAGCGCCTGTCAGGTTTCTGACCTAAAGATGGTTTTCTAACAGCTATTACTTCTCTGAAGAGAATTGGGGATTTGCAGGCTCTGTCAGTCTCGCCATCCTGCCTAGATTTTGCCCCTGGGCTGGTAAAAGCTATTTTGCATCCTCACCTAGTTATCTTCCGAAAGTTCCATTCTAGACTATAAATCCGGTCATCCTTGAAGCCTTCTGCTCTCCGCCATTCATGACACGGAGCAGGAGAAACTTCACTTACTGTGTCAGTACGTGCTCTCCAGATCTCGTCCACCGCACTAGCCAGTGGCGTAAGTCAGAGCAACTTTTAAGTATGCTATGGTGGCGCAACCGGGAGCGGCTGCCACTAGACAGACTATGTCACACTGGGTGAGAGATGCTATTGCCTAGCCTATGAGGCGCGTGGTCAAACTTCGCCTCTAGGAGTTAGAGCTCATTCAACCAGAGGGTTGCATCGTCGATGGCTTTAGCAAGAGCGCGCCCTTGCAGCAAGTCTGTGATGCGGCAGGTTGGTCCTCTCCGCACACATTTGTTAGATTTTATAGTTTGGATGTCCATGCTACTCCGGGCTCGCATGTCCTTGAGTCGACATCCCAGAGTAATGTCTGAGACCTCTTCAGTGTTGCGCGCACACTACACAACGCTGGGGTCCAGACACTCCTAGTCTTGGCGGCGTTGGTATTCTCGTTCCCATTAGCGCATTCAGCGCAGCATCGAGAGTAGCTTTTGAAAGGCGTCTCGGGTTACTTGACTGTAACCCTGTTCCCTGAAAAAGCGGGAGCGAGATGCTGCGCCTCAATGCCGCACTGTGGGCGTGACTGGGCGTCCTTTCAGACAAAAATTTGACCTGAGGATGTTTCGCGTCACATCTATTTATAACCTCCAGGTGTTCATGATCAGGTAGGGCGTCACCTGACCGAGGTTATATAAGCCAAACTTTGGCGTGTTTGACACCGCGATGCTTCAACAACCGGTCGAACAAAAAGCGTTCTCATTAAGCGCATTCAGCGCAGCATCTCGTTCCGCTTTTTCAGGGAACAGGGTTACAGTCAAGTAACCGAGGCGTTTCTCAGCGAGAGAAAGCTTTTTCATGCAGTTACAAAGCAGAAATAGCCTTTTCAGTGTGTTTCAAGCTTTGGACACAGAAAGTCTTATTAGAGCTCAAAATGCACTTTTTGCTTAGTTTTGACTTCTTATGAGCAGAAATGCTGTTTTAGTGCTTCTGAGCAAATGAACTCAAAACAAGTCTAGAAGTGCTTTAAGCGTTGTTTCTCAGCGAGAGAAAGCTTTTTCATGCAGTTACAAAGCAGAAATAGCCTTTTCAGTGTGTTTCTAGTCTTAACACAGAAAGTCATTTTAGAGCTCAAAATGCACTTTTGTAGTTTTGACTTCTTATGGGCAGAAATGCTGTTTTAGTGCTTCTGAGCAAATGAACTCAAAACAAGTCTAGAAGTGCTTTAAACGTTGTTTCTCAGTGAGAGAAAGCTTTTTCATGCAGTTACAAAGCTGAAATAGCCTTTTCAATGTGTTTCTAGTCTTTGGACACAGAAAGTCTTTTTAGAGCTCAAAATGCACTTTTGCTTAGTTTTGACTTCTTATGAGCAGAAATGCTGTTTTAGTGCTTCTGAGCAAATGAACTCAAAACAAGTCTAGAAGTGCTTTAAGCGTTGTTTCTCAGCGAGAGAAAGCTTTTTCATGCAGTTACAAAGCAGAAATAGCCTTTTCAGTGTGTTTCTAGTCTTAGGCACAGAAAGTCATTTTAGAGCTCAAAATGCACTTTTTGCTTAGTTTTTGACTTCTTATGGGCAGAAATGCTGTTTTAGTGCTTCTGAGCAAATGAACTCAAAACAAGTCTAGAAGTGCTTTAAGCGTTGTTTCTCAGCGAGAGAAAGCTTTTCATGCAGTTACAAAGCAGAAATAGCCTTTTCAGTGTGTTTCAAGCTTTGGACACAGAAAGTCTTATTAGAGCTCAAAATGCACTTTTTGCTTAGTTTTTGACTTCTTATGAGCAGAAATGCTGTTTTAGTGCTTCTGAGCAAATGAACTCAAAACAAGTCTAGAAGTGCTTTAAACGTTGTTTCTCAGCGAAAGCTTTTTCATGCAGTTACAAAGCAGAAATAGCCTTTTCAGTGTGTTTCTAGTCTTTGGACACAGAAAGTCTTATTAGAGCTCAAAATGCACTTTTGCTTAGTTTTTGACTTCTTATGAGCAGAAATGCTGTTTTAGTGCTTCTGAGCAAATGAACTCAAAACAAGTCTAGAAGTGCTTTAAGCGTTGTTTCTCAGTGAGAGAAAGCTTTTTCATGCAGTTACAAAGCAGAAATAGCCTTTTCAGTGTGTTTCAAGCTTTGGACACAGAAAGTCTTATTAGAGCTCAAAATGCACTTTTTGCTTAGTTTTTGACTTCTTATGAGCAGAAATGCTGTTTTAGTGCTTCTGAGCAAATGAACTCAAAACAAGTCTAGAAGTGCTTTAAGCGTTGTTTCTCAGCGAGAGAAAGCTTTTTCATGCAGTTACAAAGCAGAAATAGCCTTTTCAGTGTGTTTCTAGTCTTAGACACAGAAAGTCATTTTAGAGCTCAAAATGCACTTTTTGCTTAGATTTTGACTTCTTATGGGCAGAAATGCTGTTTTAGTGCTTCTGAGCAAATGAACTCAAAACAAGTCTAGAAGTGCTTTAAGCGTTGTTTCTCAGTGAGAGAAAGCTTTTTCATGCAGTTACAAAGCAGAAATAGCCTTTTCAGTGTGTTTCTAGTCTTAGACACAGAAAGTCTTTTTAGAGCTCAAAATGCACTTTTTGCTTAGTTTTGACTTCTTATGAGCAGAAATGCTGTTTTAGTGCTTCTGAGCAAATGAACTCAAAACAAGTCTAGAAGTGCTTTAAGCGTTGTTTCTCAGAGAGAAAGCTTTTCATGCAGTTACAAAGCAGAAATAGCCTTTTCAGTGTGTTTCAGTCTTTGGACACAGAAAGTCTTATTAGAGCTCAAAATGCACTTTTTGCTTAGTTTTGACTTCTTATGAGCAGAAATGCTGTTTTAGTGCTTCTGAGCAAATGAACTCAAAACAAGTCTAGAAGTGCTTTAAGCGTTGTTTCTCAGCGAAAGCTTTTTCATGCAGTTACAAAGCAGAAATAGCCTTTTCAGTGTGTTTCAAGCTTTGGACACAGAAAGTCTTATTAGAGCTCAAAATGCACTTTTTGCTTAGTTTTGACTTCTTATGGGCAGAAATGCTGTTTTAGTGCTTCTGAGCAAATGAACTCAAAACAAGTCTAGAAGTGCTTTAAGCGTTGTTTCTCAGCGAGAGAAAGCTTTTTCATGCAGTTACAAAGCAGAAATAGCCTTTTCAGTGTGTTTCAAGCTTTGGACACAGAAAGTCTTATTAGAGCTCAAAATGCACTTTTTGCTTAGTTTTTGACTTCTTATGAGCAGAAATGCTGTTTTAGTGCTTCTGAGCAAATGAACTCAAAACAAGTCTAGAAGTGCTTTAAACGTTGTTTCTCAGCTGAAAGCTTTTTCATGCAGTTACAAAGCAGAAATAGCCTTTTCAGTGTGTTTCAAGTCTGGACACAGAAAGTCATTTTAGAGCTCAAAATGCACTTTTTGCTTAGATTTTGACTTCTTATGAGCAGAAATGCTGTTTTAGTGCTTCTGAGCAAATGAGCTCAAAACAAGTCTAGAAGTGCTTTAAACGTTGTTTCTCAGCGAGAGAAAGCTTTTTCATGCAGTTACAAAGCAGAAATAGCCTTTTCAGTGTGTTACAAACTTTGGACACAGAAAGTCTTATTAGAGCTCAAAATGCACTTTTTGCTTAGTTTTTGACTTCTTATGAGCAGAAATGCTGTTTTAGTGCTTCTGAGCAAATGAACTCAAAACAAGTCTAGAAGTGCTTTAAACGTTGTTTCTCAGCGAGAGAAAGCTTTTTCATGCAGTTACAAAGCAGAAATAGCCTTTTCAGTGTGTTTCTAGTCTTAGGCACAGAAAGTCATTTTAGAGCTCAAAATGCACTTTTTGCTTAGTTTTTGACTTCTTATGGGCAGAAATGCTGTTTTAGTGCTTCTGAGCAAATGAACTCAAAACAAGTCTAGAAGTGCTTTAAACGTTGTTTCTCAGCAGAGAAAGCTTTTTCATGCAGTTACAAAGCAGAAATAGCCTTTTCAGTGTGTTTCAAGCTTTGGACACAGAAAGTCTTATTAGAGCTCAAAATGCACTTTTGCTTAGTTTTTGACTTCTTATGAGCAGAAATGCTGTTTTAGTGCTTCTGAGCAAATGAACTCAAAACAAGTCTAGAAGTGCTTTAAACGTTGTTTCTCAGCGAGAGAAAGCTTTTTCATGCAGTTACAAAGCAGAAATAGCCTTTTCAGTGTGTTTCTAGTCTTTGGAGCACAGAAAGTCATTTTAGAGCTCAAAATGCACTTTTGCTTAGTTTTTTGACTTCTTATGAGCAGAAATGCTGTTTTAGTGCTTCTGAGCAAATGAACTCAAAACAAGTCTAGAAGTGCTTTAAGCGTTGTTTCTCAGTGAGAGAAAGCTTTTTCATGCAGTTACAAAGCAGAAATAGCCTTTTCAGTGTGTTTCTAGTCTTAGCACAGAAAGTCTTTTTAGAGCTCAAAATGCACTTTTTGCTTAGTTTTGACTTCTTATGAGCAGAAATGCTGTTTTAGTGCTTCTGAGCAAATGAACTCAAAACAAGTCTAGAAGTGCTTTAAACGTTGTTTCTCATCGAGAAAGCTTTTTCATGCAGTTACAAAGCAGAAATAGCCTTTTCAGTGTGTTTCAAGCTTTGGACACAGAAAGTCTTATTAGAGCTCAAAATGCACTTTTTGCTTAGTTTTTGACTTCTTATGGGCAGAAATGCTGTTTTAGTGCTTCTGAGCAAATGAACTCAAAACAAGTCTAGAAGTGCTTTAAACGTTGTTTCTCAGTGAGAGAAAGCTTTTCATGCAGTTACAAAGCTGAAATAGCCTTTTCAGTGTGTTTCTAAGCTTTGGACACAGAAAGTCTTATTAGAGCTCAAAATGCACTTTTTGCTTAGTTTTGACTTCTTATGAGCAGAAATGCTGTTTTAGTGCTTCTGAGCAAATGAACTCAAAACAAGTCTAGAAGTGCTTTAAACGTTGTTTCTCAGCAAGAGAAAGCTTTTCATGCAGTTACAAAGCAGAAATAGCCTTTTCAGTGTGTTTCTAGTCTTTGGACACAGAAAGTCTTTTAGAGCTCAAAATGCACTTTTTGCTTAGTTTTGACTTCTTATGAGGCAGAAATGCTGTTTTAGTGCTTCTGAGCAAATGAACTCAAAACAAGTCTAGAAGTGCTTTAAACGTTGTTTCTCAGCGAGAGAAAGCTTTTTCATGCAGTTACAAAGCAGAAATAGCCTTTTCAGTGTGTTTCAAGCTTTGGACACAGAAAGTCTTATTAAGCTCAATGAGCTGCACTTTTGCTTAGTTTTGACTTCTTATGAGCAGAAATGCTGTTTTAGTGCTTCTGAGCAAATGAACTCAAAACAAGTCTAGAAGTGCTTTAAAGCGTTGTTTCTCAGCGAGAAAGCTTTTTCATGCAGTTACAAAGCAGAAATAGCCTTTTCAGTGTGTTTCTAGTCTTGGGCACAGAAAGTCATTTTAGAGCTCAAAATGCACTTTTTGCTTAGTTTTTGACTTCTTATGGGCAGAAATGCTGTTTTAGTGCTTCTGAGCAAATGAACTCAAAACAAGTCTAGAAGTGCTTTAAACGTTGTTTCTCAGCGAGAAAGCTTTTCATGCAGTTACAAAGCAGAAATAGCCTTTTCAGTGTGTTTCAAGCTTTGGACACAGAAAGTCTTATTAGAGCTCAAAATGCACTTTTGCTTAGTTTTTGACTTCTTATGAGCAGAAATGCTGTTTTAGTGCTTCTGAGCAAATGAACTCAAAACAAGTCTAGAAGTGCTTTAAGCGTTGTTTCTCAGCGAGAGAAAGCTTTTCATGCAGTTACAAAGCAGAAATAGCCTTTTCAGTGTGTTTCAAGCTTTGGACACAGAAAGTCTTATTAGAGCTCAAAATGCACTTTTTGCTTAGTTTTTGACTTCTTATGGGCAGAAATGCTGTTTTAGTGCTTCTGAGCAAATGAACTCAAAACAAGTCTAGAAGTGCTTTCAGCGTTGTTTCTCAGAAATTTAAAGAGAAAGCTTTTTCATGCAGTTACAAAGCAGAAATAGCCTTTTCAGTGTGTTTCAAGCTTTGGACACAGAAAGTCTTATTAGAGCTCAAAATGCACTTTTTGCTTAGTTTTTGACTTCTTATGAGCAGAAATGCTGTTTTAGTGCTTCTGAGCAAATGAACTCAAAACAAGTCTAGAAGTGCTTTAAGCGTTGTTTCTCAGTGAGAGAAAGCTTTTCATGCAGTTACAAAGCAGAAATAGCCTTTTCAATGTGTTTCAAGTCTTTAGACACAGAAAGTCATTTTAGAGCTCAAAATGCACTTTTTGCTTAGATTTTTGACTTCTTATGAGCAGAAATGCTGTTTTAGTGCTTCTGAGCAAATGAACTCAAAACAAGTCTAGAAGTGCTTTAAGCGTTGTTTCTCAGCGAGAGAGAAAGCTTTTTCATGCAGTTACAAAGCAGAAATAGCCTTTTCAGTGTGTTTCTAGTCTTTGGACACAGAAAGTCTTTTTAGAGCTCAAAATGCACTTTTGCTTAGTTTTGACTTCTTATGAGCAGAAATGCTGTTTTAGTGCTTCTGAGCAAATGAACTCAAAACAAGTCTAGAAGTGCTTTAAGCGTTGTTTCTCAGCGAGAGAAAGCTTTTCATGCAGTTACAAAGCAGAAATAGCCTTTTCAGTGTGTTTCTAGTCTTTGGACACAGAAAGTCATATTAGAGCTCAAAATGCACTTTTTGCTTAGTTTTTGACTTCTTATGGGCAGAAATGCTGTTTTAGTGCTTCTGAGCAAATGAACTCAAAACAAGTCTAGAAGTGCTTTAAACGTTGTTTCTCAGCGATGAAAGCTTTTTCATGCAGTTACAAAGCAGAAATAGCCTTTTCAGTGTGTTTCAAGTCTTTGGACACAGAAAGTCTTATTAGAGCTCAAAATGCACTTTTTGCTTAGTTTTGACTTCTTATGAGCAGAAATGCTGTTTTTAGTGCTTCTGAGTAAATGAACTCAAAACAAGTCTAGAAGTGCTTTAAAGCGTTGTTTCTCAATGAGAGAAAGCTTTTCATGCAGTTACAAAGCAGAAATAGCCTTTTCAGTGTGTTTCAAGCTTTGGACACAGAAAGTCTTATTAGAGCTCAAAATGCACTTTTTGCTTAGTTTTGACTTCTTATGAGCAGAAATGCTGTTTTAGTGCTTCTGAGCAAATGAACTCAAAACAAGTCTAGAAGTGCTTTAAACGTTGTTTCTCAGCGAGAAAGCTTTTTCATGCAGTTACAAAGCAGAAATAGCCTTTTCAGTGTGTTTCTAGCTTTGGACACAGAAAGTCTTATTAGAGCTCAAAATGCACTTTTGTAGTTTTGACTTCTTATGGGCAGAAATGCTGTTTTAGTGCTTCTGAGCAAATGAACTCAAAACAAGTCTAGAAGTGCTTTAAGCGTTGTTTCTCAGCGCAGAAAAGCTTTTCATGCAGTTACAAAGCAGAAATAGCCTTTTCAGTGTGTTTCAAAGCTTTGGACACAGAAAGTCTTATTAGAGCTCAAAATGCACTTTTTGCTTAGTTTTTGACTTCTTATGAGCAGAAATGCTGTTTTAGTGCTTCTGAGCAAATGAACTCAAAACAAGTCTAGAAGTGCTTTAAGCGTTGTTTCTCAGCGAGAAAGCTTTTTCATGCAGTTACAAAGCAGAAATAGCCTTTTCAGTGTGTTTCTAGTCTTAAGCACAGAAAGTCTTTTTAGAGCTCAAAATGCACTTTGTAGTTTTGACTTCTTATAGGCAGAAATGCTGTTTTAGTGCTTCTGAGCAAATGAACTCAAAACAAGTCTAGAAGTGCTTTAAACGTTGTTTCTCAGCGAGAGAAAGCTTTTCATGCAGTTACAAAGCAGAAATAGCCTTTTCAGTGTGTTTCAAGCTTTGGACACAGAAAGTCTTATTAGAGCTCAAAATGCACTTTTTGCTTAGTTTTTGACTTCTTATGAGCAGAAATGCTGTTTTAGTGCTTCTGAGCAAATGAACTCAAAACAAGTCTAGAAGTGCTTTAAGCGTTGTTTCTCAAGCGAGAGAAAGCTTTTTCATGCAGTTACAAAGCAGAAATAGCCTTTTCAGTGTGTTTCAAGCTTTGGACACAGAAAGTCTTATTAGAGCTCAAAATGCACTTTTTGCTTAGTTTTGACTTCTTATGAGCAGAAATGCTGTTTTAGTGCTTCTGAGCAAATGAACTCAAAACAAGTCTAGAAGTGCTTTAAACGTTGTTTCTCAGCGAGAAAGCTTTTCATGCAGTTACAAAGCAGAAATAGCCTTTTCAGTGTGTTTCAAGCTTTGGACACAGAAAGTCTTATTAGAGCTCAAAATGCACTTTTTGTAGTTTTGACTTCTTATGAGCAGAAATGCTGTTTTAGTGCTTCTGAGCAAATGAACTCAAAACAAGTCTAGAAGTGCTTTAAGCGTTGTTTCTCGAGAGAAAGCTTTTCATGCAGTTACAAAGCAGAAATAGCCTTTTCAGTGTGTTTCTAGCTTTGGACACAGAAAGTCTTTTTAGAGCTCAAAATGCACTTTTTGTAGTTTTTGACTTCTTATGGGCAGAAATGCTGTTTTAGTGCTTCTGAGCAAATGAACTCAAAACAAGTCTAGAAGTGCTTTAAGCGTTGTTTCTCAGCGAGAAAGCTTTTTCATGCAGTTACAAAGCAGAAGTAGCCTTTTCAATGTGTTTCTAGTCTTAAGCACAGAAAGTCATTTTAGAGCTCAAAATGCACTTTTTGTAGTTTTGACTTCTTATGAGCAGAAATGCTGTTTTAGTGCTTCTGAGGCAAATGAACTCAAAACAAGTCTAGAAGTGCTTTAAGCGTTGTTTCTCAGCGAGAGAAAGCTTTTCATGCAGTTACAAAGCAGAAATAGCCTTTTCAGTGTGTTTCAAGCTTTGGACACAGAAAGTCTTAATTAGAGCTCAAAATGCACTTTTGTAGTTTTTGACTTCTTATGAGCAGAAATGCTGTTTTAGTGCTTCTGAGCAAATGAACTCAAAACAAGTCTAGAAGTGCTTTAAACGTTGTTTCTCAGCGAGAGAAAGCTTTTCATGCAGTTACAAAGCAGAAATAGCCTTTTCAGTGTGTTTCTAGTCTTAGGCACAGAAAGTCATTTTAGAGCTCAAAATGCACTTTTTGCTTAGTTTTTGACTTCTTATGGGCAGAAATGCTGTTTTAGTGCTTCTGAGCAAATGAACTCAAAACAAGTCTAGAAGTGCTTTAAACGTTGTTTCTCAGCGAGAGAAAGCTTTTCATGCAGTTACAAAGCAGAAATAGCCTTTTCAGTGTGTTACAAACTTTGGACACAGAAAGTCTTATTAGAGCTCAAAATGCACTTTTTGCTTAGTTTTGACTTCTTATGGCAGAAATGCTGTTTTAGTGCTTCTGAGCAAATGAACTCAAAACAAGTCTAGAAGTGCTTTAAGCGCGTTGTTTCTCAGCGAGAAAGCTTTTCATGCAGTTACAAAGCAGAAATAGCCTTTTCAGTGTGTTTCAAGCTTTGGACACAGAAAGTCTTATTAGAGCTCAAAATGCACTTTTTGCTTAGTTTTGACTTCTTATGGGCAGAAATGCTGTTTTAGTGCTTCTGAGCAAATGAACTCAAAACAAGTCTAGAAAGTGCTTTAAGCGTTGTTTTCTCAGAGAAAGCTTTTCATGCAGTTACAAAGCAGAAATAGCCTTTTCAGTGTGTTTCAAGCTTTGGACACAGAAAGTCTTATTAGAGCTCAAAATGCACTTTTTGCTTAGTTTTTGACTTCTTATGAGCAGAAATGCTGTTTTAGTGCTTCTGAGCAAATGAACTCAAAACAAGTCTAGAAGTGCTTTAAGCGTTGTTTCTCAGCGAGAAAGCTTTTTCATGCAGTTACAAAGCAGAAGTAGCCTTTTCAGTGTGTTTCTAGTCTTAAGCACAGAAAGTCATTTTAGAGCTCAAAATGCACTTTTTGTAGTTTTTGACTTCTTATGAGCAGAAATGCTGTTTTAGTGCTTCTGAGCAAATGAACTCAAAACAAGTCTAGAATTGCTTTAAGCGTTGTTTCTCCAGCGAGAAAGCTTTTCATGCAGTTACAAAGCCAGAAATAGCCTTTTCAGTGTGTTTCTAGTCTTAAGCACAGAAAGTCTTTTTAGAGCTCAAAATGCACTTTTGCTTGATTTTGACTTCTTATGAGCAGAAATGCTGTTTTAGTGCTTCTGAGCAAATGAACTCAAAACAAGTCTAGAAGTGCTTAAGCGTTGTTTCTCAGCGAGAGAAAGCTTTTCATGCAGTTACAAAGCAGAAATAGCCTTTTCAGTGTGTTTCTAGCTTTGGAGCACAGAAAGTCTTTTTAGAGCTCAAAATGCACTTTTGCTTAGATTTTGACTTCTTATGGGCAGAAATGCTGTTTTAGTGCTTCTGAGCAAATGAACTCAAAACAAGTCTAGAAGTGCTTTAAACGTTGTTTCTCAGCAGTGCAATTTCAGAGAAAGCTTTTCATGCAGTTACAAAGCAGAAATAGCCTTTTCAGTGTGTTTCTAGTCTTGGACACAGAAAGTCTTAATTAGAGCTCAAAATGCACTTTGCTTAGTTTTTGACTTCTTATAGAGCAGGAAATGCTGTTTTTAGTGCTTCTGAGCAAATGAACTCAAAACAAGTCTAGAAGTGCTTTAAGCGTTGTTTCTCAGCGAGAAAGCTTTTTTCATGCAGTTACAAAGCAGAAATAGCCTTTTCAGTGTGTTTCAAGCTTTGGACACAGAAAGTCTTATTAGAGCTCAAAATGCACTTTTTGCTTAGTTTTGACTTCTTATGAGCAGAAATGCTGTTTTAGTGCTTCTGAGCAAATGAACTCAAAACAAGTCTAGAAGTGCTTTAAGCGTTGTTTCTCAGCGAGAGAAAGCTTTTTCATGCAGTTACAAAGCAGAAATAGCCTTTTCAGTGTGTTTCAAGCTTTGGACACAGAAAGTCTTATTAGAGCTCAAAATGCACTTTGTAGTTTTGACTTCTTATGGGCAGAAATGCTGTTTTAGTGCTTCTGAGCAAATGAACTCAAAACAAGTCTAGAAGTGCTTTAAACGTTGTTTCTCAGTGAGAGAAAGCTTTTTCATGCAGTTACAAAGCAGAAATAGCCTTTTCAGTGTGTTTCAAGCTTTGGACACAGAAAGTCTTATTAGAGCTCAAAATGCACTTTGCTTAGTTTTGACTTCTTATGAGGCAGAAATGCTGTTTTAGTGCTTCTGAGCAAATGAACTCAAAACAAGTCTAGAAGTGCTTTAAGCGTTGTTTCTCAGCGAGAGAAAGCTTTTCATGCAGTTACAAAGCAGAAATAGCCTTTTCAGTGTGTTTCAAGCTTTAGACACAGAAAGTCTTATTAGAGCTCAAAATGCACTTTTGCTTAGTTTTGACTTCTTATGAGCAGAAATGCTGTTTTAGTGCTTCTGAGCAAATGAACTCAAAACAAGTCTAGAAGTGCTTTAAGCGTTGTTTCTCAGCGAGAAAGCTTTTCATGCAGTTACAAAGCAGAAATAGCCTTTTCAGTGTGTTTCTAACTTTGGACACA
Source organism: Puntigrus tetrazona (assembly GCF_018831695.1). NCBI lineage: Eukaryota > Metazoa > Chordata > Actinopteri > Cypriniformes > Cyprinidae > Puntigrus > Puntigrus tetrazona. The sequence goes on along the minus strand of NW_025048272.1, from coordinate 35,459 downwards.
GAAAGTCTTGTTAGAGCTCAAAATGCACTTTTTGTAGTTTTGACTTCTTATGAGCAGAAATGCTGTTTTAGTGCTTCTGAGCAAATGAACTCAAAACAAGTCTAGAAGTGCTTTAAACGTTGTTTCTCAGCGAGAAAGCTTTTCATGCAGTTACAAAGCAGAAATAGCCTTTTCAGTGTGTTTCAAGCTTTGGACACAGAAAGTCTTATTAGAGCTCAAAATGCACTTTTTGTAGTTTTGACTTCTTATGAGCAGAAATGCTGTTTTAGTGCTTCTGAGCAAATGAACTCAAAACAAGTCTAGAAGTGCTTTAAACGTTGTTTCTCAGCGAGAAAGCTTTTTCATGCAGTTACAAAGCAGAAATAGCCTTTTCAGTGTGTTTCAAGCTTTGGACACAGAAAGTCTTATTAGAGCTCAAAATGCACTTTTGCTTAGTTTTGACTTCTTATAGGCAGAAATGCTGTTTTAGTGCTTCTGAGCAAATGAACTCAAAACAAGTCTAGAAGTGCTTTAAGCGTTGTTTCTCAGCGAGAGAAAGCTTTTCATGCAGTTACAAAGCAGAAATAGCCTTTTCAGTGTGTTTTCTAGTCTTAAGACACAGAAAGTCATTTAGAGCTCAAAATGCACTTTTGCTTAGTTTTTGACTTCTTATGGGCAGAAATGCTGTTTTAGTGCTTCTGAGCAAATGAACTCAAAACAAGTCTAGAAGTGCTTTAAACGTTGTTTCTCAGCGAGAAAGCTTTTCATGCAGCAGTTACAAAGCAGAAATAGCCTTTTCAGTGTGTTTCAAGCTTTGGACAGAAGAAAGTCTTAATTAGAGCTCAAAATGCACTTTTTGCTTAGATTTTTGACTTCTTATGAGCAGAAATGCTGTTTTAGTGCTTCTACTGGCAAATGAACTCAAAACAAGTCTAGAAATTAAGCTTTAAACGTTGTTTCTCAGCCAGAGAAAGCTTTTTCATGCAGTTACAAAGCAGAAATAGCCTTTTCAGTGTGTTTCTAGTCTTAGACACAGAAAGTCATTTTAGAGCTCAAAATGCACTTTTGTAGTTTTGACTTCTTATGTAGGCAGAAATGCTGTTTTAGAGCTTCTGAGCAAATGAACTCAAAACAAGTCTAGAAGTGCTTTAAGCGTTGTTTCTCAGCGAGAAAGCTTTTTTCATGCAGTTACAAAGCAGAAATAGCCTTTTCAGTGTGTTTCTAAACTTTAGACACAGAAAGTCTTATTAGAGCTCAAAATGCACTTTTTGCTTAGTTTTGACTTCTTATGAGCAGAAATGCTGTTTTAGTGCTTCTGAGCAAATGAACTCAAAACAAGTCTAGAAGTGCTTTAAGCAGCGTTGTTTCTCAGCAGAGAGAAAGCTTTTCATGCAGTTACAAAGCAGAAATAGCCTTTTCAATGTGTTTCTAGTCTTTGGACACAGAAAGTCATTTTAGAGCTCAAAATGCACTTTTGCTTAGTTTTTGACTTCTTATGAGCAGAAATGCTGTTTTAGTGCTTCTGAGCAAATGAACTCAAAACAAGTCTAGAAGTGCTTTAAGCGTTGTTTCTCAGCGAGAAAGCTTTTCATGCAGTTACAAAGCAGAAATAGCCTTTTCAGTGTGTTTCAAGCTTTGGACACAGAAAGTCTTATTAGAGCTCAAAATGCACTTTTGCTTAGTTTTGACTTCTTATGAGCAGAAATGCTGTTTTAGTGCTTCTGAGCAAATGAACTCAAAACAAGTCTAGAAGTGCTTTAAGCGTTGTTTCTCAGCGAAGAAAGCTTTTCATGCAGTTACAAAGCAGAAATAGCCTTTTCAGTGTGTTTCAAGCTTTGGACACAGAAAAGTCTTATTAGAGCTCAAAATGCACTTTTTTGCTTAGTTTTTTGACTTCTTATGAGCAGAAATGCTGTTTTAGTGCTTCTGAGCAAATGAACTCAAAACAAGTCTAGAAGTGCTTTAAATGTTGTTTCTCAGCGAGAGAAAGCTTTTCATGCAGTTACAAAGCAGAAATAGCCTTTTCAGTGTGTTTCAAGCTTTGGACACAGAAAGTCTTATTAGAGCTCAAAATGCACTTTTTGCTTAGTTTTGACTTCTTATGAGCAGAAATGCTGTTTTAGTGCTTCTGAGCAAATGAACTCAAAACAAGTCTAGAAGTGCTTTAAGCGTTGTTTCTCAGCGAGAAAGCTTTTCATGCAGTTACAAAGCAGAAATAGCCTTTTCAAGTGTGTTTCTAGCTTTGGACACAGAAAGTCTTTTTAGAGCTCAAAATGCACTTTTGTAGTTTTGACTTCTTATGAGCAGAAATGCTGTTTTAGTGCTTCTGAGCAAATGAACTCAAAACAAGTCTAGAAGTGCTTTAAGCGTTGTTTCTCAGTGAGAAAGCTTTTCATGCAGTTACAAAGCAGAAATAGCCTTTTCAGTGTGTTTCTAAGCTTTGGACACAGAAAGTCATATTAGAGCTCAAAATGCACTTTGCTTAGTTTTGACTTCTTATGAGGCAGAAATGCTGTTTTAGTGCTTCTGAGCAAATGAACTCAAAACAAGTCTAGAAGTGCTTTAAACGTTGTTTTTCTCAGCGAGAAAGCTTTTTCATGCAGTTACAAAGCAGAAATAGCCTTTTCAGTGTGTTTCAAGTCTTTGGACACAGAAAGTCTTATTAGAGCTCAAAATGCACTTTTTGCTTAGTTTTTGACTTCTTATGAGCAGAAATGCTGTTTTAGTGCTTCTGAGCAAATGAACTCAAAACAAGTCTAGAAGTGCTTTAAGCGTTGTTTCTCAGCGAGAGAAAGCTTTTCATGCAGTTACAAAGCAGAAAATAGCCTTTTCAGTGTGTTTCAAACTTTGGACACAGAAAGTCTTATTAGAGCTCAAAATGCACTTTTGTAGTTTTTGACTTCTTATGAGGCAGAAATGCTGTTTTAGTGCTTCTGAGCAAATGAACTCAAAACAAGTCTAGAAATACTTCTAAACATTATTTCTCAGCGAAGAAAGCTTTTTCATGCAGGTACAAAGCAAATGCCTTTCAGTGTATTTCTAGCTTTAGACACAGAAGTCTTGATGACTCAAAATACACTTTGCTTGATTTTAAACTTCTTATGAACTTAGAGAAATGCTGTTTATTAACTTCTGAGCAAATGAACTCAAAAACAAGTCTAGAAGTGCTTTAAACGTTGTTTCTCAGTGAGAGAAAGCTTTTTCATGCAGTTCACAGCTAAATAGCCTTTCCAATGTGTTTCTAGTCTTCTTAAGCACAGAAAGTCATTTTAGAAACTCAAAATGCACTTTACTTGAATTTTGACTATTATGAGCAGAAATGCCTTTTAGTGCTTCCTGACAAATAGACTCAAAAAACAAGTCTGAAGTACTTTAAGCGTTGTTTCTCAGCGAGAAAGCTTTTTCATGCTGATTACAAAGGCAAATAGCCTTTTTTAAGTGTGTTTCAAGCTTTGAACTGAAGGAATCTTATTAAGGAAGCTCAAATGCACTTTGTGAATTTTGTGACTTCTACTTGAGCAGGGGAAATATATTTAAGTCTTTTGAGCAAACTGAACAAAACAAGTCTAGAAGTGCTTTAAACGTTGTTTCTCAGCAAGAGAAGCTTTTTCATGCAGTTAAAGCAGAAATAGCCTAGTGTGTTTCTAGTCTTAGGCACAGAAAAGTCATTTTAAGTCAAAATGCACTTTTGCTTGAATTTTAAACTTCTTATAGAGAGCAGAAATGCATGTTTTAAAGTGCTTGTAACTTCTGAGCAAATGAACTCAAAATAAGTCTAGAAGTGCTTTAAATGTTGTTTCTCAGCGAGAAAGCTTTTCATGCAGTTACAAAAGCTGAAATAGCCTTTTCAGTATGTTTCTAGTCTTAGACACAGAAAGTGCATTTAGGAAAATCAGAAATGCACTTTTGTAATTTTTGACTTCTTATGAGAGCAGAAATGCTGTTTTGATGCTTCTGAGCAAATGAACTCAAAACAAGTCATGAAGTGCTTTAAACGTTGTTTTCAACTGAGGAGAAAGCTTTTTATGCAAGTTACCAGCTGAAGTAGCCCTTTTCAATGTGTTTCTAGTGCTTAGCACAGAAAGTCATTTTAGAGCTCAAAATTCACTTTGTAGATTTTTGACTTCTTATGAGGCAGAAATGCTGTTTTGAGTGCTGAGCAAATGGACTCAGGCTCACAGTCTAAAATTAGCACAGCGTTCTGTTTCTCAAGCGAGGAGAAGAGAAGCTTTTCATGCAGTTACAAAGCAGAAGTAGCCTTTGTTTCAGTGTTTCTGAGTCTTGCTTTGAAAGTCATTTTGGAGGCTCAAAGTGCACTTGCTGTAGTTTTTGACATGAGCAGAAATGCTGTTTTAGTGCTTCTGAGCAAATGAACTCAAAACAAGTCTATGAGAGTGCTTTTTAAACGTTGTTTCTCAGCGAGAAAGCTTTTTCATGCAGTTACAAAGCAGAAAGTAGCCTTTTCAATGTGTTTCTAGTCTTAGGTACAGAGAAAGTCGTTTTAGAGCTCAAAATGCACTTTTTGTAGTTTTTGACTTCTTAGAGCAGAAATGCTGTTTTGACTACAGTATACTAAGACTCAAAGCAAGTCTAGAAATTAGCACAACGTTGTTTCTCTCAGCTGAGAGAAGCTTTTCATGCAGTTTACAAAGCAGAATTAGCCTTTTCAATGTGTTTCAGAAAGCTTTGGACACAGAAAGTCATTTAGAGCTCAAAATGCACTTTGCTTAGTTTTGACTTCTTATGGGCAAGAAATGTATTTAGACTTCTGGTATATATGAACTTAAAACAAGTCTAGAAGTGCTTTTAAACATTTGTTCTCAACGAGAAGAGCTTTTTCATGCAGTTATAAACAAGTAGCCCAGCACTTCAATGTGTTTCTGATCTCGCACAGAAAGTCATTTGGAGGCTCAAATACTTTGTAGTTTTGACTGCTTATGAGCCAGAAATGCTGTTTAAGTGCTTCTGAACAAATGAACTCAAAAAACAAGTCTAGAAGTGCTTTAAACATTGTTGCTCAACTGAGAAGCTTTTCGTACGATTCTAAGCAGAAGCCAGCCTTTTCAGTGTTTCTAGCTTTGGACAAAGAAAGTCTTAATAGAGCTCCAAAATGCCACTTTGTAGTTTTTGACTTCTTATGGGCAGAAATGCTTTTGAGTGCTTACAGAATAACTGATAGACTCAAGCCAAGTCTGAAGTGCTTTAAACACATTGTTTCTCAGTGAGAAAGCTTTTTTTCATGCAGTTACAAGCTGAAACCAAGAAAAAGCCTTTTTTCAGTGTGTTTCTGGTCTTAGACACAGAGAGAAGTCATTTAGGAAGCTCAAAATGCACACTTTTGCTTAGTTTTCTGACTTCTTATGAGCAAGAAATGCTGTTTTAGTGCTTCTGAGCAAATGAACTCAAAACAAGTCTAAAGTACTTTTAAGCATTCCCATTTCTCAGCGAGAGAAGCTTTTTTCATGCAGTTACAAGCAAGAAATGGTAGCACTCAGGTGTGTTTTCAAGCTTTGGACACAGAAGAGTCTTTTTAAGAGCTCAAATGCACTTCCCTAGCAATTTTTGACTTCTTATGAGCAAGAAATGCTGTTTTAGTGCTTCTGTTTAAAATAAACTCAAAACAAGTCCTGAAGTGCTTTAAGCGTTGTTTCTCAGCGAGAGAGAAAGCTTTTTCATGCAGTTACAAAGCAGAAATAGCCTTTTCAGTGTATTTCAAACTTTGGACACAGAGAGTCTTTTAAGAGCTCAAAATGCACTTTTTCTTAGTTTTGACTTCTGTATGGGCAATGCTGTTTTAGTGCTTGAGCAGAACAAACTCAAAACAAGTCTAGAGGAAGTGCTTTAAGCATTGTTTCTCAGCTGTGAGGAAGAAAATTTTTCATCAGTTACAAGCAGAAATGCCTTTTTATTTGACTTTAGTCTTGGCTTTTGAAAGTGCATTTTAGAGCTCAAAATGCACTTTGCTTAGTTTTTGACTTCTTATGAGCAGAAATGCTGTTTAATTAACTTCTGAGCAAATGAACTCAGAAACAAGTCTAGAAGTGGATTTTTAAACGTTGTGCATTTCTCAGCGGAGAAAGCTTTTCTTGCAGTTACAAAGCAAATAGCCTTTTCAGGTGTGTTTTCAAGCTTTGGACACAGAAGTCTTAATAGAGCTCAAAATGCACTTGCACAGCAGTTTTTGACTTCTTATATGAGCCCAGAAATGCTGTTTTAGTGCCTTCTGAGCAAATGAACAAAACAAGTCTAGAAGTGCTTTAAGCATTTGTTTCTCAGCGAGGAGAAAGCTTTCATGCAGTTACAAAGCGAAATAGCCACTTTTCAAATTGTGTTTCAAGCTTTGGACTGAAAGTCTTAATGGGAAACTCAAAATGCACTTTACATGATTTTGACTTCTTATGGGCAAGAAATACTGTTTTTAGTGCTTCTGAGCAAATGAACTCAAAAACAAGTCTAAGTGCTTTAAACGCGTTGTTTTCTCAACACGAAAGCTTTTTCATGCAGTTACAAAGCGAAATAGCTTTTTCCAGTGTGTTTCAAGCTTTGGACACAGAGAAAGTCTTTTTAGAGCTCAAAATGCACTTTTTGCTTAGTTTTGACTTCTTATGAGCAGAAATGCTGTTTTAGTGCTTCTGAGCAAATGAACTCAAAACAAGTCTAGAAGTGCTTTAAGCGTTGTTTCTCTCAGCGAGAAAGCTTTTCATGCAGTTACAAAGCAGAAATAGCCTTTTCAGTGTGTTTCTAGCTTTGGACACAGAAAGTTATTATTAGAGCTCAAAATGCACTTTGCTTAGTTTTTGACTTCTTATGAGCAGAAATGCTGTTTTAGTGCTTCTGAGCAAATGAACTCAAAACAAGTCTAGAAGTGCTTTAAACGTTGTTTCTCAGCGAGAAAGCTTTTTCATGCAGTTACAAAGCAGAAATAGCCTTTTCAGTGTGTTTCAAGCTTTGGACACAGAAAGTCTTATTAGAGCTCAAAATGCACTTTTTGCTTAGTTTTTGACTTCTTATGAGCAGAAATGCTGTTTTAGTGCTTCTGAGCAAATGAACTCAAAACAAGTCTAGAAGTGCTTTAAGCGTTGTTTCTCAGCGAGAGAAAGCTTTTCATGCAGTTACAAAGCAGAAATAGCCTTTTCAGTGTGTTTCTAGCTTTGGACACAGAAAGTCTTTTTAGAGCTCAAAATGCACTTTTTGCTTAGTTTTGACTTCTTATGAGCAGAAATGCTGTTTTAGTGCTTCTGAGCAAATGAACTCAAAACAAGTCTAGAAGAAGTGCTTGTTAGCGTTGTTTCTCAGCAGAGAGAAAGCTTTTTCATGCAGTTACAAAGCAGAAATAGCCTTTTCAGTGTGTTTCAAGCTTTGGACACAGAAAGTCTTATTAGAGGCTCAATGCACTTTTGTAGTTTTGACTTCTTATGAGCAGAAATGCTATGTTTACAGTGTCTGAGCAAATGAACTCAAAACCGTCTAGAAGTGCTTTTAAAGCAGATTGTTTCTCAGCGGAGAAGGCTTTTCATGCAGTTACAAAGCAGAAATAGCCTTTCAGTGTGTTTCTAACTTTGGACACAGAAAATCTTATTAGAGCTCAAAATGCACTTTTGTGGTTTTTGACTATAGGCAAATGCTGTTTTAGTGCTTCTGACGTGAACAAACAAAGTCTAGAAGTGCTTTAAAGCGTTGTTTCTCCAGCGAGAGAAGAACTTTTCCTTGCAATTACAAAACGAAGTAACCTTTTCGTTAATATTTCAAACTTTTGGACACATAGAAATCTTCTTCAGAGCTCAAAGTACACTTTGGCAGTTTTTGGCTTCTTATGAGCTTAAATGCTGTTTTAGTGCTTCTGAGCAAATGAACTCAAAACAAGTCTAGAAGTGCTTCAAGCGTTGTTTCTCAAGCGAGAAAGCTTTTTCTTCACCAGTTACAAAGCAAGGAATGCTCACACCAGTGGAGTTTCTGGCTTTAGGACACAGAAAGTGTTGTACCAGAGTTCAAAATGCACTTTTTGTGATTTTTGACTTCTTATGAGCAGAAATGCTGTTTTTGGTGCTTCTGAGCAAAATGAACTCAAAACAAGTCTAGAGAAGTGCACTTTTAGACATTTGTTTCTCAGCCAAGGAGCGAGCTTTTTTCATGTTTTGATTTACAAAGGAGAGCCATAGCCCTTGCAATGTATTTCAAGCTTTGTGGCCTAGAAGAAAGTCTTATTAGAACTCCAAAAATTCACTTTGTATAGTTTTGAAGCTTCTTACTCGGCAGAAATGCTGTTTTAGTGCTTTACAGGCAAATGAACTCAAAGCAAGTACAAAATTACTTCGCATTGTTTCTCAGCGAGAAAAGCTTTCATCATACCAGTTACAATGCAGTAGCTTAACACCAAGTGGAGTTTCTAGCTTTGGACATAGAAGAGATCTTATTCAGGAAGCTCAAAATGCACTCTTTACATAGTTTTTGACTTCATACTGGCCAGAAATGCTGTTTTGGTGCTTCTGAGCAAGTGAACTCAAAATAAGTCTGGAAATTACTTTTAGCATTTGTTTTTAAGCAGAGACAAAACTTTTCATGCAGTTTACACAGCAGTAATAGCCTATACAGTGGGTTTCTGGCTTTGGACACAGAAAGTCTTGATAAGAGCTCAAAATGCACTTTTACCTTGGTTTTGACTTCTTATGGGCAGAAATGCACATTTGGTGCTTCTGAGCAAATGAACTCAAAACAAGTCTAGAAATTTAACTAAAGCATTCATTCTCAGCCCGAGAGAAAGCTTTTTCATGCAAGTTTACAAACTGGAAATAATAACACTTCCAGTATGTTTCAAACTTTTTGGACACTGAAAGTCTTGTCAGAGCTCAAAATGCACTTTGTAGTTTTGACTTCTTATGAGCAGAAATGCTGTTTTAATTGCTTCTGAGAGAAATGAACTCAAAACAAGTCTAGAAGTGCTTTAAACGTTGTTTCTCAGCGAGAGAAAGCTTTTTCATGCAGTTACAAAGCAGAAATAGCCTTTTCAGTGCATGTTTCTAGCTTTGGACACAGAAAGACTTATTAGAAACAGTACTCTTAGTTTTTGAAATGAGCACTATTTTGTCTTCTAGCAAATGAACTTTTGACGTTGTTTCTCTTATGCAGGCAAAGAAGCCTTTGCTGTTTCTTCTGAACACAGTGTCTACTAGAGCAAACTTTTTGCTTGAACATATGAGCAGAAACAAGTCTCTGAAATGAACTAACTAAATTAGCAACGTTGTTTCTGGCAGTGAGGAGAAAGCTTTTTCATGCAGTTACAAAGCAGAAAGAGCCTTTTCAGTGTGTTTCAAGCTTTGGACACAGAAAGTCTTATTAGAACTCAAAATGCACTTTTTGTAGTTTTGACTTCTTATGAGCAGAAATGCTCATTTTAGTGCTTCCAGAGCAAATGAACTCAAAACAAGTCTAGAAATGCTTTACAAGCGTTGTTTCTCAGCCAGAGAAAGCTTTTTCATGCAGTTACAAAGCAGAAGGCAAAGCCTTTTCAGTGTTTCTAGCTTTGGACCGAGAAAGTCTTTTTAGAGCTCAAAATGCACTTTTTTGCTTAGTTTTGACTTCTTATGAGCAGAAATGCTGTTTTGAGTGCTTCTGAGCAAATGAAGCAAAAACAAGTCTAGAAGTGCTTTAAACGTTGTTTCTCAGCGAGAAAGCTTTTCATACAGTTTACAAAGCAGAAAGTAACCTTTCCAGTGTGTTTCTGGCTTTGGACACCAGAAAGTCTTATTAGAGCTCAAAATGCACTTTGCTTGAATTTTGACTTCTTATGAAAGCAGAAATGCTGTTTTAGTGCTTCTGAGCAAATTAACTCAAAACAGAGTCTAGAAGTGCTTTTTAAACGTTGTTTCTCAGCGAGAGAAAGCTTTTCATGCAGTTACAAAGAGCAAAATAGCCTTTTCAGTGTAGTTTCAAGCTTTGGACACAGAAAGTAATGTTAGAGCTCAAAATGCACTTACTTTTGTAGTTTTTGACTTCTTATGAGCAAGAAATGCTGTTTTAGTGCTTCCTGAGCAAATGAACTCAAAACAAGTCTAGAAGTGCTTTAAGCGTTGTTTCTCAGCGAGAGAAAGCTTTTCATGCAGTTACAAAGCAGAAGAGTAGCCTTTTCAGTGTGTTTCAAGCTTTGGACACAGAGAAGTCTTGTTGGGAGCTCAAATGCACTTTTTGTAGTTTTTGACTTCTTATGGGCAGAAATGCTGTTTTAGTGCTTCTGAGCAAATGAACTCAAAACAAGTCTAGAAGTGCTTTAAGCGTTGTTTCTCAGTGAGAGAAAGCTTTTTCATGCAGTTACAAAGCTGAAATAGCCTTTTCAATGTGTTTCAAGTCTTAGACACAGAAAGTCATTTTTAGAGCTCAAAATGCACTTTGCTTAGTTTTGACACCCAGGCAGAGAGTACTGTTTAGTGTACCAGGCAAATGGACTCAAAATAAGTCTAAGTACTTTAAGATTGTTTCTCAGCGAGAAGCTTTTCATGCAGTTACAAAGCAGAAGAGCCTTTTCAGTGTGTTTCAAGCTTTGGACACAAGTTTTCATTTCATTCCCTTTTTGCTTAGTTTGACTACCCACTGACAGAAATGCTGCTGTGCTACCTGACAGATGAACTCCAAAACAAGTCTAGAAGTGCTAGCGTTGTTTCTCAGCCGAGAAAGTTTCATACCAGTTACAAAACAAGTAAGCCCAGCACTTCAATTAGGTTTCTGGCTTTGGACAGAAAGTCTTAATGGGGCTCAAAATGCACTTTTGTAGTTTTGACTTCTTATGAGCAGAAATACTTTATTACCCAGTGGCTTCTGAGCAAATGAACTAAAAACAAATTCTAGAGAAGTGCTGCGGTCATTTCTCAAGCGAGAAGCTTGCAATCTGATTTCGTAGAAATGCGTATACTGGTGGTTTCAGCTTTGGACACAGAAAGTCTTATTAGAGCTCAAAATGCACTGCTTAGTTTGGACTTCTTTTGAACTAAAATGCTGTTTTAGTGCTTTAAACAGGCTGAACTCAAAGACTGATCTAAATTGCTAGCGTTGTTTCTCAGAAGCTTTCATCTGCAGTTACAAACCTAAATAATGCTTTAGTGTGTTTCAGAAGCTTTGGACCTCAAGTGTGTGAAGAATAAAGTACTTTTATAGTTTTAACTTCTTAAGACAAATGTATTTGAGACTTAGTCTAACTCAAATCTGATGCAAGTGCTTTACTTGTTATTTCTCCAGCTTGAAAGCTTTTTCATGCATTTACAAAGCAGAAATAGCTATTTTTCAGTATGTTTCTAGCTTTTGGACACAGAAAGGTCTTATTAGAGCTCAAAGTGCACTTTTTGCTTGATTTTTACTTCTTAACAGGCAGAAATGCTGTTTAGATGCTAGGCAAATAGACTCAAAAAACTAAGTCTAGAAGTGCTTTAAACAGTACTGTTTCTCAGTGGAAGAAAGCTTTTTCGGCATGCAGTTACCACCGGCTGAAGTAGACAGCTTTCCTAGGTGGTTTCTACTGAGTCTTAGACACAGAGAGTCATATTGAGGGCTCAGGAAATGCACTTACGTAGTTTTGACTGCGCAACAGGCAGAAGTACTGTTTTTGGAAGCTTCTGGGCCAAGAATGAACTCAAAGAAAACAGAGTCTCTAGAAGTGCTTCTGGCATTGTTTCTCCAGCGTGAGAAAGCTTTTCGTATACAGTTACAAAGCAAGAAATATATGACCTTTTCCAGGTGTGTTTCTAGCTTTGGATTTCAGAAAGTTTTATTAGAGCTCAAATTCACTTTTGTAATTTTTGACTTCTTATGAGCAGGAAGTACTATTTTAGTGTAGCTACAGGCTTAAAGTAGACTCAAAATTCACAGTCTAGAAGTGCTTTAAGCGTTGTTTCTTAGCGAGGAAAGCTTTTTTATGCAGTTTACAAAGCAGAAATGACTACAACACCACCGGTGTGTTTAGGCTTCTGGACTGAGAAAGAAGTCTTGTGGCGCTCAAGAAATTCACTTTTTGTAGTTTTGACTTCTTGAGTGGGGAAATGCTATTTCACATTAACTTCTGAGCAAGATGAACTCAAAGTGAATCTGAAATTGCACAAGCATTGATACTCAGAGAAAACACTATTACTAATGCCAGTTACAAAGCTCAAGTATTCTATTTTCAGTCTGGGTTTAGGCTTTGTGGACACAGAGAGAATGTAATCACATTCAAAGTGCCACTTTTGCTTGGATTTTTTTGACTTCTTATGGGCAGAAATGCTGTTTAAGTGCTTCTCATGAAATGAACCTCAAAGCAAATCTTCTGAAATTAACTTCTGTAGTTTATTTCTCTCAAAAAGCTGAGAGAAAGCTTTTCATACCAGTTACAAATAAATAAAGCCCTTCTCAGTGTGTCCTAGCTTTTGGACCTCAGAAAGTCTTATGGGCCTCAAAATGTACTTTTTGCTTGTTTTGGCTTACTATGAGCAGAAATGCTATTTTGGTCAACCTGAGCAAATGAACTCAAAAGTCGTCTAGAATTACTTTCAGCATTATTTTCTCAGCGGAGAAAACTTTCAAGCTACAGTTACCAAGCTAAAATGGCACCTTCCCAGTGTATTTCAAGCTTTGGACCCCTGAAGTCTTATTCAGAGCTCAAAATGCACTTTTGCTTGAATTTTTGACTTCTTATATGAGCAAAAATGCTGTTTCAGTGCTACTGAGTCTATAATGTCAAACAAATCTCGAAATGTAACAGCGTTATTTCTCCAATGAGAAAGCTTTTCATGTATGATTTATAAAGCAGAAGTAGCCACTCATTGTGTTTTCTTAACTTTAGACACTGAAAATCTTATTAGAGCTCAAAAGTACACTTTTTGCCAGTTTTGACTTCTTGCTTGAGTGAAAATGCTATTTTAATATGCTTCTGAGTAAATTAACTCAAAACAAGTCTAGAAGTGCTTCAAACGTTGTTTCTCAGCAGAAAGCTTTTCATGCAAGGTTACAAAGCGCAAGTAGCCTTACCAGAGTGTTTTTTCTAGTCTTGGACACAGAAGGAGTCATATTTGAAATCAAAATACATACCTGTAGTTTTGACTTCCCTACTTATGGGCAGAAATGCTGGTTTACTAGTGCTTCCTGAGCAAATGAACTCAAAACAAGTCTAGAAAGAATTACTTTAAAGCGTTTGTTTCACAGCGAGAAAGCTTTTCATTTGATTACAAACCTGAAATAACTTTCAGTGTGTTTAAACTTTGAACCTAGAAAGTCTTATCTAGAGCTCAAAATGCACTTTTGCTTAGTTTTTGACTTCTGCAGGCACAAATGCTATTTTAGTGCTTCTGAGCAAATGAACTCAAAACAAGTCTAGAAGTGCTTTAAGCGTTGTTTCTCAGCGAGAAAGCTTTTCATGCAGTTACAAAGCAGAAATAGCCTTTTCAGTGTGTTTCAAGTCTTGGACACAGAAAGTCTTTTAGAGCTCAAAATGCACTTTTTGCTTAGTTTTGACTTCTTATGAGCAGAAATGCTGTTTTAGTGCTTCTGAGCAAATGAACTCAAAACAAGTCTAGAAGTGCTTTAAACGTTGTTTCTCAGCGAGAGAAAGCTTTTTCATGCAGTTACAAAGCAGAAATAGCCTTTTCAGTGTGTTTCAAGCTTTGGACACAGAAAGTCTTATTAGAGCTCAAAATGCACTTTTGCTTAGTTTTTGACTTCTTATGAGCAGAAATGCTGTTTTAGTGCTTCTGAGCAAATGAACTCAAAACAAGTCTAGAAGTGCTTTAAGCGTTGTTTCTCAGCGAGAAAGCTTTTCATGCAGTTACAAAGCAGAAATAGCCTTTTCAGTGTGTTTCTAGTCTTTGGACACAGAAAGTCTTATTTTAGAGCTCAAAATGCACTTTTTGCTTAGTTTTTGATTCTTATGAGCAGAAATGCTGTTTTAGTGCTTCTGAGCAAATGAACTCAAAACAAGTCTAGAAGTGCTTTAAGCGTTGTTTCTCAGCGAGAAAGCTTTTCATGCAGTTACAAAGCAGAAATAGCCTTTTCAGTGTGTTTCTAGCTTTGGACACAGAAAGTCTTTTTAGAGCTCAAAATGCACTTTTTGCTTAGTTTTGACTTCTTATGAGCAGAAATGCTGTTTTAGTGCTTCTGAGCAAATGAACTCAAAACAAGTCTAGAAGTGCTTTAAGCGTTGTTTCTCAGAGAGAAAGCTTTTTCATGCAGTTACAAAGCAGAAATAGCCTTTTCAGTGTGTTTCTAGTCTTTGGACACAGAAAGTCTTTTTAGAGCTCAAAATGCACTTTTGCTTAGTTTTTGACTTCTTATGAGCAGAAATGCTGTTTTAGTGCTTCTGAGCAAATGAACTCAAAACAAGTCTAGAAGTGCTTTAAGCGTTGTTTCTCAGCGAGAGAAAGCTTTTCATGCAGTTACAAAGCAGAAATAGCCTTTTCAGTGTGTTTCAAGCTTTGGACACAGAAAGTCTTATTAGAGCTCAAAATGCACTTTTTGCTTAGTTTTTGACTTCTTATGAGCAGAAATGCTGTTTTAGTGCTTCTGAGCAAATGAACTCAAAACAAGTCTAGAAGTGCTTTAAGCGTTGTTTCTCAGCGAGAGAAAGCTTTTTCATGCAGTTACAAAGCAGAAATAGCCTTTTCAGTGTGTTTCAAGCTTTGGACACAGAAAGTCTTATTAGAGCTCAAAATGCACTTTTTGCTTAGTTTTTGACTTCTTATGAGCAGAAATGCTGTTTTAGTGCTTCTGAGCAAATGAACTCAAAACAAGTCTAGAAGTGCTTTAAACGTTGTTTCTCAGCGAGAGAAAGCTTTTTCATGCAGTTACAAAGCAGAAATAGCCTTTTCAGTGTGTTTCTAGCTTTGGACACAGAAAGTCTTATTAGAGCTCAAAATGCACTTTTTGCTTAGTTTTGACTTCTTATGAGCAGAAATGCTGTTTTAGTGCTTCTGAGCAAATGAACTCAAAACAAGTCTAGAAGTGCTTTAAGCGTTGTTTCTCAGCAGCGAGAAAGCTTTTCATGCAGTTACAAAGCAGAAATAGCCTTTTCAGTGTGTTTCAAGCTTTGGACACAGAAAGTCTTTTTTAGAGCTCAAAATGCACTTTTTGCTTAGTTTTGACTTCTTATGAGCAGAAATGCTGTTTTAGTGCTTCTGAGCAAATGAACTCAAAACAAGTCTAGAAGTGCTTTAAACGTTGTTTCTCAGCGAGAAAGCTTTTCATGCAGTTACAAAGCAGAAATAGCCTTTTCAGTGTGTTTCTAGCTTTGGACACAGAAAGTCTTTTAGAGCTCAAAATGCACTTTTTGCTTAGTTTTGACTTCTTATGAGCAGAAATGCTGTTTTAGTGCTTCTGAGCAAATGAACTCAAAACAAGTCTAGAAGTGCTTTAAGCGTTTTTTCTCTCAGAGAAAGCTTTTCATGCAGTTACAAAGCAGAAATAGCCTTTTCAGTGTGTGTTTCAAGCTTTGGACACAGAAAGTCTTATTAGAGCTCAAAATGCACTTTTTGTAGTTTTTGACTTCTTATGAGCAGAAATGCTGTTTTAGTGCTTCTGAGCAAATGAACTCAAAACAAGTCTAGAAGTGCTTTAAGCGTTGTTTCTCAGCGAGAAAGCTTTTTCATGCAGTTACAAAGCAGAAATAGCCTTTTCAGTGTGTTTCTAGTTTGGACACAGAAAGTCTTTTTAGAGCTCAAAATGCACTTTTTGCTAGTTTTTGACTTCTTATGAGCAGAAATGCTGTTTTAGTGCTTCTGAGCAAATGAACTCAAAACAAGTCTAGAAGTGCTTTAAACGTTGTTTCTCAGCGAGAGAAAGCTTTTCATGCAGTTACAAGCCAGAAGAGTACTAAGTGTATTTCGCTTTGGACCTGAAAGTCTTGCAATGGAAGCTCAAAATGCCTTTTTGTAGTTTTTGTGCCATAGGCAGGAAATGCTGTTGGAAGCACAGGTATACCAACTCAAAACAGAGTCTAAATTAACTTTAAGCGTTGTTTCTCGAGAGAAAGCTTTTCAAGCTAGATTACAGAAACAGAAATGGCCACTTACTGAGGTGTGTTTCCTGGCTTTGGACACAGAAAGTCTTAGTAGAGCTCAAATGCACTTTTTGTAGTTTTTGACTTCTTATGAGCAGAAATGCTGTTTTAGTGCTTCTGAGCAAATGAACTCAAAACAAGTCTAGAAGTGCTTTAAGCGTTGTTTCTCAGCGAGAAAGCTTTTTCATGCAGTTACAAAGCAGAAATAGCCTTTTCAGTGTGTTTCAAGCTTTGGACACAGAAAGTCTTATTAGAGCTCAAAATGCACTTTTTGTAGTTTTTGACTTCTTATGAGCAGAAATGCTGTTTTAGTGCTTCTGAGCAAATGAACTCAAAACAAGTCTAGAAGTGCTTTAAGCGTTGTTTCTCAGCGAGAAAGCTTTTTCATGCAGTTACAAAGCAGAAATAGCCTTTTCAGTGTGTTTCAAGCTTTGGACACAGAAAGTCTTATTAGAGCTCAAAATGCACTTTTTGCTTAGTTTTTGACTTCTTATGAGCAGAAATGCTGTTTTAGTGCTTCTGAGCAAATGAACTCAAAACAAGTCTAGAAGTGCTTTAAGCGTTGTTTCTCAGCGAGAAAGCTTTTTCATGCAGTTACAAAGCAGAAATAGCCTTTTCAGTGTGTTTCAAGCTTTGGACACAGAAAGTCTTTTTAGAGCTCAAAATGCACTTTTGCTTAGTTTTGACTTCTTATGGGCAGAAATGCTGTTTTAGTGCTTCTGAGCAAATGAACTCAAAACAAGTCTAGAAGTGCTTTAAGCGTTGTTTCTCAGCGAGAGAAAGCTTTTTCATGCAGTTACAAAGCAGAAATAGCCTTTTCAGTGTGTTTCTAGTCTTGGACACAGAAAGTCTTTTTAGAGCTCAAAATGCACTTTTTGCTTAGTTTTGACTTCTTATGAGCAGAAATGCTGTTTTAGTGCTTCTGAGCAAATGAACTCAAAACAAGTCTAGAAGTGCTTTAAACGTTGTTTCTCAGCGAGAAAGCTTTTCATGCAGTTACAAAGCAGAAATAGCCTTTTCAGTGTGTTTCAAGCTTTGGACACAGAAAGTCTTATTAGAGCTCAAAATGCACTTTTTGCTTAGTTTTTGACTTCTTATGAGCAGAAATGCTGTTTTAGTGCTTCTGAGCAAATGAACTCAAAACAAGTCTAGAAGTGCTTTAAACGTTGTTTCTCAGAGAGAAAGCTTTTTCATGCAGTTACAAAGCAGAAATAGCCTTTTCAATGTGTTTCTAGTCTTTGGACACAGAAAGTCTTTTTAGAGCTCAAAATGCACTTTTTGCTTAGTTTTTGACTTCTTATGAGCAGAAATGCTGTTTTAGTGCTTCTGAGCAAATGAACTCAAAACAAGTCTAGAAGTGCTTTAAGCGTTGTTTCTCAGCGAGAGAAAGCTTTTCATGCAGTTACAAAGCAGAAATAGCCTTTTCAGTGTGTTTCAAGTCTTTGGACACAGAAAGTCTTTTTAGAGCTCAAAATGCACTTTTTGCTTAGTTTTGACTTCTTATGAGCAGAAATGCTGTTTTAGTGCTTCTGAGCAAATGAACTCAAAACAAGTCTAGAAGTGCTTTAAGCGTTGTTTCTCAGCGAGAAAGCTTTTCATGCAGTTACAAGCAGAAATAGCCTTTTCAGTGTGTTTCAAGCTTTGGACACAGAAAGTCTTATTAGAGCTCAAAATGCACTTTTTGCTTAGTTTTTGACTTCTTATGAGCAGAAATGCTGTTTTAGTGCTTCTGAGCAAATGAACTCAAAACAAGTCTAGAAGTGCTTTAAGCGTTGTTTCTCAGCGAGAGAAAGCTTTTTCATGCAGTTACAAAGCAGAAATAGCCTTTTCAGTGTGTTTCTAGCTCTTGGACACAGAAAGTCTTATTAGAGCTCAAAATGCACTTTTTGCTTAGTTTTGACTTCTTATATGAGCAGAAATGCTGTTTTAGTGCTTCTGAGCAAATGAACTCAAAACAAGTCTAGAAGTGCTTTAAGCGTTGTTTCTCAGCGAGAGAAAGCTTTTCATGCAGTTACAAAGCAGAAATAGCCTTTTCAGTGTGTTTCAAGCTTTGGACACAGAAAGTCTTATTAGAGCTCAAAATGCACTTTTGCTTAGTTTTGACTTCTTATGAGCAGAAATGCTGTTTTAGTGCTTCTGAGCAAATGAACTCAAAACAAGTCTAGAAGTGCTTTAAGCGTTGTTTCTCAGCGAGAAAGCTTTTTCATGCAGTTACAAAGCAGAAATAGCCTTTTCAGTGTGTTTCTAGTCTTTGGACACAGAAAGTCTTTTTAGAGCTCAAAATGCACTTTTTGCTTAGTTTTGACTTCTTATGAGCAGAAATGCTGTTTTAGTGCTTCTGAGCAAATGAACTCAAAACAAGTCTAGAAGTGCTTTAAGCGTTGTTTCTCAGCGAGAAAGCTTTTCATGCAGTTACAAAGCAGAAATAGCCTTTTCAGTGTGTTTCAAAGCTTTGGACACAGAAAGTCTTATTAGAGCTCAAAATGCACTTTTTGCTTAGTTTTGACTTCTTATGAGCAGAAATGCTGTTTTAGTGCTTCTGAGCAAATGAACTCAAAACAAGTCTAGAAGTGCTTTAAGCGTTGTTTCTCAGCGAGAGAAAGCTTTTTCATGCAGTTACAAAGCAGAAATAGCCTTTTCAGTGTGTTTCTAGTCTTGGACACAGAAAGTCTTTTTAGAGCTCAAAATGCACTTTTTGCTTAGTTTTTGACTTCTTATGAGCAGAAATGCTGTTTTAGTGCTTCTGAGCAAATGAACTCAAAACAAGTCTAGAAGTGCTTTAAGCGTTGTTTCTCAGCGAGAGAAAGCTTTTCATGCAGTTACAAAGCAGAAATAGCCTTTTCAGTGTGTTTCAAGCTTTGGACACAGAAAGTCTTATTAGAGCTCAAAATGCACTTTTTGCTTAGTTTTTGACTTCTTATGAGCAGAAATGCTGTTTTAGTGCTTCTGAGCAAATGAACTCAAAACAAGTCTAGAAGTGCTTTAAGCGTTGTTTCTCAGCGAGAGAAAGCTTTTTCATGCAGTTACAAAGCAGAAATAGCCTTTTCAGTGTGTTTCTAGTCTTTGGACACAGAAAGTCTTTTTAGAGCTCAAAATGCACTTTTTGCTTAGTTTTGACTTCTTATGAGCAGAAATGCTGTTTTAGTGCTTCTGAGCAAATGAACTCAAAACAAGTCTAGAAGTGCTTTAAGCGTTGTTTCTCAGCGAGAGAAAGCTTTTTCATGCAGTTACAAAGCAGAAATAGCCTTTTCAGTGTGTTTCAAGCTTTGGACACAGAAAGTCTTATTAGAGCTCAAAATGCACTTTTTGCTTAGTTTTGACTTCTTATGGGCAGAAATGCTGTTTTAGTGCTTCTGAGCAAATGAACTCAAAACAAGTCTAGAAGTGCTTTAAGCGTTGTTTCTCAGCGAGAGAAAGCTTTTTCATGCAGTTACAAAGCAGAAATAGCCTTTTCAGTGTGTTTCTAGTCTTAGACACACAGAAAGTCTTATTAGAGCTCAAAATGCACTTTTGCTTAGTTTTTGACTTCTTATGAGCAGAAATGCTGTTTTAGTGCTTCTGAGCAAATGAACTCAAAACAAGTCTAGAAGTGCTTTTAAGCGTTGTTTCTCAGCGAGAAAGCTTTTCATGCAGTTACAAAGCAGAAATAGCCTTTTCAGTGTGTTTCTAGCTTTGGACACAGAAAGTCTTTTTAGAGCTCAAAATGCACTTTTGCTTAGTTTTTGACTTCTTATGAGCAGAAATGCTGTTTTAGTGCTTCTGAGCAAATGAACTCAAAACAAGTCTAGAAGTGCTTTAAGCGTTGTTTCTCAGCGAGAGAAAGCTTTTCATGCAGTTACAAAGCAGAAATAGCCTTTTCAGTGTGTTTCAAGCTTTGGACACAGAAAGTCATTTTAGAGCTCAAAATGCACTTTTGCTTAGTTTTGACTTCTTATGAGCAGAAATGCTGTTTTAGTGCTTCTGAGCAAATGAACTCAAAACAAGTCTAGAAGTGCTTTAAGCGTTGTTTCTCAGCGAGAGAAAGCTTTTCATGCAGTTACAAAGCAGAAATAGCCTTTTCAGTGTGTTTCAAGCTTTGGACACAGAAAGTCTTATTAGAGCTCAAAATGCACTTTTTGCTTAGTTTTGACTTCTTATGGGCAGAAATGCTGTTTTAGTGCTTCTGAGCAAATGAACTCAAAACAAGTCTAGAAGTGCTTTAAACGTTGTTTCTCAGAGAGAAAGCTTTTTCATGCAGTTACAAAGCAGAAATAGCCTTTTCAGTGTGTTTCAGTCTTTGGACACAGAAAGTCATTTTAGAGCTCAAAATGCACTTTGCTTAGTTTTGACTTCTTATGAGCAGAAATGCTGTTTTAGTGCTTCTGAGCAAATGAACTCAAAACAAGTCTAGAAGTGCTTTAAGCGTTGTTTCTCAGCGAGAGAAAGCTTTTCATGCAGTTACAAAGCAGAAATAGCCTTTTCAGTGTGTTTCAAGCTTTGGACACAGAAAGTCTTATTAGAGCTCAAAATGCACTTTTTGCTTAGTTTTGACTTCTTATGAGCAGAAATGCTGTTTTAGTGCTTCTGAGCAAATGAACTCAAAACAAGTCTAGAAGTGCTTTAAGCGTTGTTTCTCAGCGAGAAAGCTTTTTCATGCAGTTACAAAGCAGAAATAGCCTTTTCAGTGTGTTTCAAGCTTTGGACACAGAAAGTCTTTTTAGAGCTCAAAATGCACTTTTTGCTTAGTTTTGACTTCTTATGAGCAGAAATGCTGTTTTAGTGCTTCTGAGCAAATGAACTCAAAACAAGTCTAGAAGTGCTTTAAGCGTTGTTTCTCAGCGAGAGAAAGCTTTTTCATGCAGTTACAAAGCAGAAATAGCCTTTTCAGTGTGTTTCTAGCTTGGACACAGAAAGTCTTTTTAGAGCTCAAAATGCACTTTTGCTTAGTTTTGACTTCTTATGAGCAGAAATGCTGTTTTAGTGCTTCTGAGCAAATGAACTCAAAACAAGTCTAGAAGTGCTTTAAACGTTTTTTCTCAGCGAGAAAGCTTTTTCATGCAGTTACAAAGCAGAAATAGCCTTTTCAGTGTGTTTCAAGCTTTGGACACAGAAAGTCTTATTAGAGCTCAAAATGCACTTTTGCTTAGTTTTTGACTTCTTATGAGCAGAAATGCTGTTTTAGTGCTTCTGAGCAAATGAACTCAAAACAAGTCTAGAAGTGCTTTAAGCGTTGTTTCTCAGAGAGAGCTTTTCATGCAGTTACAAAGCAGAAATAGCCTTTTCAGTGTGTTTCTAGTCTTGGACACAGAAAGTCTTTTTAGAGCTCAAAATGCACTTTTTGCTTAGTTTTGACTTCTTATGAGCAGAAATGCTGTTTTAGTGCTTCTGAGCAAATGAACTCAAAACAAGTCTAGAAGTGCTTTAAGCGTTGTTTCTCAGCGAGAGAAAGCTTTTCATGCAGTTACAAAGCAGAAATAGCCTTTTCAGTGTGTTTCAAGCTTTGGACACAGAAAGTCTTATTAGAGCTCAAAATGCACTTTTTGCTTAGTTTTGACTTCTTATGAGCAGAAATGCTGTTTTAGTGCTTCTGAGCAAATGAACTCAAAACAAGTCTAGAAGTGCTTTAAACGTTGTTTCTCAGCGAGAGAAAGCTTTTCATGCAGTTACAAAGCAGAAATAGCCTTTTCAGTGTGTTTCTAGTCTTTGGACACAGAAAGTCTTTTTAGAGCTCAAAATGCACTTTTTGTAGTTTTGACTTCTTATGGGCAGAAATGCTGTTTTAGTGCTTCTGAGCAAATGAACTCAAAACAAGTCTAGAAGTGCTTTAAACGTTGTTTCTCAGCGAGAGAAAGCTTTTTCATGCAGTTACAAAGCAGAAATAGCCTTTTCAGTGTGTTTCAAGCTTTGGACACAGAAAGTCTTATTAGAGCTCAAAATGCACTTTTTGCTTAGTTTTTGACTTCTTATGAGCAGAAATGCTGTTTTAGTGCTTCTGAGCAAATGAACTCAAAACAAGTCTAGAAGTGCTTTAAGCGTTGTTTCTCAGCGAGAAAGCTTTTTCATGCAGTTACAAAGCAGAAATAGCCTTTTCAGTGTGTTTCAAGCTTTGGACACAGAAAGTCTTATTAGAGCTCAAAATGCACTTTTTGCTTAGTTTTGGCTTCTTATGAGCAGAAATGCTGTTTTAGTGCTTCTGAGCAAATGAACTCAAAACAAGTCTAGAAGTGCTTTAAGCGTTGTTTCTCAGCGAGAGAAAGCTTTTCATGCAGTTACAAAGCAGAAATAGCCTTTTCAGTGTGTTTCTAGCTTTGGACACAGAAAGTCTTTTAGAGCTCAAAATGCACTTTTGCTTAGTTTTGACTTCTTATGAGCAGAAATGCTGTTTTAGTGCTTCTGAGCAAATGAACTCAAAACAAGTCTAGAAGTGCTTTAAGCGTTGTTTCTCAGCGAGAGAAAGCTTTTCATGCAGTTACAAAGCAGAAATAGCCTTTTCAGTGTGTTTCTAGCTTTGGACACAGAAAGTCTTATTAGAGCTCAAAATGCACTTTTTGCTTAGTTTTTGACTTCTTATGAGCAGAAATGCTGTTTTAGTGCTTCTGAGCAAATGAACTCAAAACAAGTCTAGAAGTGCTTTAAGCGTTGTTTCTCAGCGAGAGAAAGCTTTTTCATGCAGTTACAAAGCAGAAATAGCCTTTTCAGTGTGTTTCAAGCTTTGGACACAGAAAGTCTTTTTAGAGCTCAAAATGCACTTTTTGCTTAGTTTTGACTTCTTATGAGCAGAAATGCTGTTTTAGTGCTTCTGAGCAAATGAACTCAAAACAAGTCTAGAAGTGCTTTAAGCGTTGTTTCTCAGCGAGAGAAAGCTTTTCATTTTCATGCAGTTACAAAGCAGAAATAGCCTTTTCAGTGTGTTTCTAGCTTTGGACACAGAAAGTCTTATTTTAGAGCTCAAAATGCACTTTTTGTAGTTTTGACTTCTTATGAGCAGAAATGCTGTTTTAGTGCTTCTGAGCAAATGAACTCAAAACAAGTCTAGAAGTGCTTTAAGCGTTGTTTCTCAGCGAGAGAAAGCTTTTCATGCAGTTACAAAGCAGAAATAGCCTTTTCAGTGTGTTTTCAAGCTTTGGACACAGAAAGTCTTATTAGAGCTCAAAATGCACTTTTTGCTAGTTTTGACTTCTTATGAGCAGAAATGCTGTTTTAGTGCTTCTGAGCAAATGAACTCAAAACAAGTCTAGAAGTGCTTTAAGCGTTGTTTCTCAGCGAGAGAAAGCTTTTCATGCAGTTACAAAGCAGAAATAGCCTTTTCAGTGTGTTTCTAGTCTTTGGACACAGAAAGTCTTTTTAGAGCTCAAAATGCACTTTTTGCTTAGTTTTTGACTTCTTATGAGCAGAAATGCTGTTTTAGTGCTTCTGAGCAAATGAACTCAAAACAAGTCTAGAAGTGCTTTAAGCGTTGTTTCTCAGCGAGAGAAAGCTTTTCATGCAGTTACAAAGCAGAAATAGCCTTTTCAGTGTGTTTCAAGCTTTGGACACAGAAAGTCTTATTAGAGCTCAAAATGCACTTTTGCTTAGTTTTGACTTCTTATGAGCAGAAATGCTGTTTTAGTGCTTCTGAGCAAATGAACTCAAAACAAGTCTAGAAGTGCTTTAAACGTTGTTTCTCAGCGAGAAAGCTTTTCATGCAGTTACAAAGCAGAAATAGCCTTTTCAGTGTGTTTCAAGCTTTGGACACAGAAAGTCTTTTTAGAGCTCAAAATGCACTTTTTGCTTAGTTTTGACTTCTTATGAGCAGAAATGCTGTTTTAGTGCTTCTGAGCAAATGAACTCAAAACAAGTCTAGAAGTGCTTTAAGCGTTGTTTTCTCAGAGAGAAAAAGCTTTTCATGCAGTTACAAAGCAGAAATAGCCTTTTCAGTGTGTTTCAAGCTTTGGACACAGAAAGTCTTATTAGAGCTCAAAATGCACTTTTTGCTTAGTTTTGACTTCTTATGAGCAGAAATGCTGTTTTAGTGCTTCTGAGCAAATGAACTCAAAACAAGTCTAGAAGTGCTTTAAACGTTGTTTCTCAGCGAGAGAAAGCTTTTCATGCAGTTACAAAAAGCAGAAATAGCCTTTTCAGTGTGTTTCTAGCTTTGGACACAGAAAGTCTTATTAGAGCTCAAAATGCACTTTTTGCTTAGTTTTTGACTTCTTATGAGCAGAAATGCTGTTTTAGTGCTTCTGAGCAAATGAACTCAAAACAAGTCTAGAAGTGCTTTAAGCGTTGTTTCTCAGCGAGAAAGCTTTTCATGCAGTTACAAAGCAGAAATAGCCTTTTCAGTGTGTTTCTAGTCTTTGGACACAGAAAGTCTTTTAGAGCTCAAAATGCACTTTTGCTTAGTTTTGACTTCTTATGAGCAGAAATGCTGTTTTAGTGCTTCTGAGCAAATGAACTCAAAACAAGTCTAGAAGTGCTTTAAGCGTTGTTTCTCAGCGAGAGAAAGCTTTTCATGCAGTTACAAAGCAGAAATAGCCTTTTCAGTGTGTTTCAAGCTTTGGACACAGAAAGTCTTATTAGAGCTCAAAATGCACTTTTTGCTTAGTTTTTGACTTTCTTATGGGCAGAAATGCTGTTTTAGTGCTTCTGAGCAAATGAACTCAAAACAAGTCTAGAAGTGCTTTTAAAGCGTTGTTTCTCAGCGAGAGAAAGCTTTTTCATGCAGTTACAAAGCAGAAATAGCCTTTTCAGTGTGTTTCTAGCTTTGGACACAGAAAGTCTTATTAGAGCTCAAAATGCACTTTTTGCTTAGTTTTGACTTCTTATGAGCAGAAATGCTGTTTTAGTGCTTCTGAGCAAATGAACTCAAAACAAGTCTAGAAGTGCTTTAAGCGTTGTTTCTCAGCGAGAGAAAGCTTTTCATGCAGTTACAAAGCAGAAATAGCCTTTTCAGTGTGTTTCTAGTCTTGGACACAGAAAGTCTTTTTAGAGCTCAAAATGCACTTTTTGCTTAGTTTTTGACTTCTTATGAGCAGAAATGCTGTTTTAGTGCTTCTGAGCAAATGAACTCAAAACAAGTCTAGAAGTGCTTTAAGCGTTGTTTCTCAGCGAGAGAAAGCTTTTCATGCAGTTACAAAGCAGAAATAGCCTTTTCAGTGTGTTTCTAGTCTTAGACACAGAAAGTCTTTTTAGAGCTCAAAATGCACTTTTTGCTTAGTTTTGACTTCTTATGGGCAGAAATGCTGTTTTAGTGCTTCTGAGCAAATGAACTCAAAACAAGTCTAGAAGTGCTTTAAGCGTTGTTTCTCAGCGAGAGAAAGCTTTTTCATGCAGTTACAAAGCAGAAATAGCCTTTTCAGTGTGTTTCAAGCTTTGGACACAGAAAGTCTTATTAGAGCTCAAAATGCACTTTTTGCTTAGTTTTTGACTTCTTATGAGCAGAAATGCTGTTTTAGTGCTTCTGAGCAAATGAACTCAAAACAAGTCTAGAAGTGCTTTAAGCGTTGTTTCTCAGCGAGAGAAAGCTTTTTCATGCAGTTACAAAGCAGAAATAGCCTTTTCAGTGTGTTTCAAGCTTTGGACACAGAAAGTCTTATTAGAGCTCAAAATGCACTTTTTGCTTAGTTTTGACTTCTTATGGGCAGAAATGCTGTTTTAGTGCTTCTGAGCAAATGAACTCAAAACAAGTCTAGAAGTGCTTTAAGCGTTGTTTCTCAGAGAGAAAGCTTTTTCATGCAGTTACAAAGCAGAAATAGCCTTTTCAGTGTGTTTCAAGCTTTGGACACAGAAAGTCTTATTAGAGCTCAAAATGCACTTTTTGCTTAGTTTTGACTTCTTATGAGCAGAAATGCTGTTTTAGTGCTTCTGAGCAAATGAACTCAAAACAAGTCTAGAAGTGCTTTAAGCGTTGTTTCTCAGCGAGAGAAAGCTTTTTCATGCAGTTACAAAGCAGAAATAGCCTTTTCAGTGTGTTTCTAGTCTTTGGACACAGAAAGTCTTTTTAGAGCTCAAAATGCACTTTTTGCTTAGTTTTTGACTTCTTATGAGCAGAAATGCTGTTTTAGTGCTTCTGAGCAAATGAACTCAAAACAAGTCTAGAAGTGCTTTAAGCGTTGTTTCTCAGCGAGAGAAAGCTTTTTCATGCAGTTACAAAGCAGAAATAGCCTTTTCAGTGTGTTTCAAGCTTTGGACACAGAAAGTCTTATTAGAGCTCAAAATGCACTTTTGCTTAGTTTTTGACTTCTTATGAGCAGAAATGCTGTTTTAGTGCTTCTGAGCAAATGAACTCAAAACAAGTCTAGAAGTGCTTTAAGCGTTGTTTCTCAGCGAGAAAGCTTTTTCATGCAGTTACAAAGCAGAAATAGCCTTTTCAGTGTGTTTCTAGTCTTGGACACAGAAAGTCTTTTTAGAGCTCAAAATGCACTTTTTGCTTAGTTTTGACTTCTTATGGGCAGAAATGCTGTTTTAGTGCTTCTGAGCAAATGAACTCAAAACAAGTCTAGAAGTGCTTTAAGCGTTGTTTCTCAGCGAGAGAAAGCTTTTTCATGCAGTTACAAAGCAGAAATAGCCTTTTCAGTGTGTTTCTAGCTTTGGACACAGAAAGTCTTATTAGAGCTCAAAATGCACTTTTTGCTTAGTTTTGACTTCTTATGAGCAGAAATGCTGTTTTAGTGCTTCTGAGCAAATGAACTCAAAACAAGTCTAGAAGTGCTTTAAAGCGTTGTTTCTCAGCGAGAAAGCTTTTTCATGCAGTTACAAAGCAAATAGCCTTTTCAGTGTGTTTCTAGTCTTTGGACACAGAAAGTCTTTTTAGAGCTCAAAATGCACTTTTTGCTTAGTTTTGACTTCTTATGAGCAGAAATGCTGTTTTAGTGCTTCTGAGCAAATGAACTCAAAACAAGTCTAGAAGTGCTTTAAGCGTTGTTTCTCAGCGAGAGAAAGCTTTTTCATGCAGTTACAAAGCAGAAATAGCCTTTTCAGTGTGTTTCAAGCTTTGGACACAGAAAGTCTTATTAGAGCTCAAAATGCACTTTTTGCTTAGTTTTTGACTTCTTATGAGCAGAAATGCTGTTTTAGTGCTTCTGAGCAAATGAACTCAAAACAAGTCTAGAAGTGCTTTAAACGTTGTTTCTCAGCGAGAGAAAGCTTTTTCATGCAGTTACAAAGCAGAAATAGCCTTTTCAGTGTGTTTCAAGCTTTGGACACAGAAAGTCTTATTAGAGCTCAAAATGCACTTTTTGCTTAGTTTTTGACTTCTTATGAGCAGAAATGCTGTTTTAGTGCTTCTGAGCAAATGAACTCAAAACAAGTCTAGAAGTGCTTTAAGCGTTGTTTCTCAGCGAGAAAGCTTTTTCATGCAGTTACAAAGCAGAAATAGCCTTTTCAGTGTGTTTCAAGCTTTGGACACAGAAAGTCTTATTAGAGCTCAAAATGCACTTTTTGCTTAGTTTTGGCTTCTTATGAGCAGAAATGCTGTTTTAGTGCTTCTGAGCAAATGAACTCAAAACAAGTCTAGAAGTGCTTTAAGCGTTGTTTCTCAGCGAGAAAGCTTTTTCATGCAGTTACAAAGCAGAAATAGCCTTTTCAGTGTGTTTCTAGCTTTGGACACAGAAAGTCTTTTTAGAGCTCAAAATGCACTTTTTGCTTAGTTTTGACTTCTTGAGCAGAAATGCTGTTTTAGTGCTTCTGAGCAAATGAACTCAAAACAAGTCTAGAAGTGCTTTAAGCGTTGTTTCTCAGCGAGAGAAAGCTTTTCATGCAGTTACAAAGCAGAAATAGCCTTTTCAGTGTGTTTCAAGCTTTGGACACAGAAGTCTTTTAGAGCTCAAAATGCACTTTTTGCTTAGTTTTGACTTCTTATGAGCAGAAATGCTGTTTTAGTGCTTCTGAGCAAATGAACTCAAAACAAGTCTAGAAGTGCTTTAAACGTTGTTTCTCAGCGAGAGAAAGCTTTTTCATGCAGTTACAAAGCAGAAATAGCCTTTTCAGTGTGTTTCTAGCTTTGGACACAGAAAGTCTTATTAGAGCTCAAAATGCACTTTTTGCTTAGTTTTGACTTCTTATGAGCAGAAATGCTGTTTTAGTGCTTCTGAGCAAATGAACTCAAAACAAGTCTAGAAGTGCTTTAAGCGTTGTTTTTCTCAGCGAGAAAGCTTTTCATGCAGTTACAAAGCAGAAATAGCCTTTTCAGTGTGTTTCAAGCTTTGGACACAGAAAGTCTTATTAGAGCTCAAAATGCACTTTTTGTAGTTTTGACTTCTTATGAGCAGAAATGCTGTTTTAGTGCTTCTGAGCAAATGAACTCAAAACAAGTCTAGAAGTGCTTTAAGCGTTGTTTCTCAGCGAGAGAAAGCTTTTCATGCAGTTACAAAGCAGAAATAGCCTTTTCAGTGTGTTTCAAGCTTTGGACACAGAAAGTCTTATTAGAGCTCAAAATGCACTTTTTGCTTAGTTTTGACTTCTTATGAGCAGAAATGCTGTTTTAGTGCTTCTGAGCAAATGAACTCAAAACAAGTCTAGAAGTGCTTTAAGCGTTGTTTCTCAGCGAGAGAAAGCTTTTCATGCAGTTACAAAGCAGAAATAGCCTTTTCAGTGTGTTTCTAGCTTTGGACACAGAAAGTCATTTATTAGAGCTCAAAATGCACTTTTTGCTTAGTTTTTGACTTCTTATGAGCAGAAATGCTGTTTTAGTGCTTCTGAGCAAATGAACTCAAAACAAGTCTAGAAGTGCTTTAAGCGTTGTTTCTCAGCGAGAGAAAGCTTTTTCATGCAGTTACAAAGCAGAAATAGCCTTTTCAGTGTGTTTCAAGCTTTGGACACAGAAAGTCTTATTAGAGCTCAAAATGCACTTTTTGCTTAGTTTTGACTTCTTATGAGCAGAAATGCTGTTTTAGTGCTTCTGAGCAAATGAACTCAAAACAAGTCTAGAAGTGCTTTAAGCGTTGTTTCTCAGCGAGAGAAAGCTTTTTCATGCAGTTACAAAGCAGAAATAGCCTTTTCAGTGTGTTTCTAGTCTTTGGACACAGAAAGTCTTTTAGAGCTCAAAATGCACTTTTGCTTAGTTTTGACTTCTTATGAGCAGAAATGCTGTTTTAGTGCTTCTGAGCAAATGAACTCAAAACAAGTCTAGAAGTGCTTTAAGCGTTGTTTCTCAGAGAAAGCTTTTTCATGCAGTTACAAAGCAGAAATAGCCTTTTCAGTGTGTTTCAAGCTTTGGACACAGAAAGTCTTATTAGAGCTCAAAATGCACTTTTTGCTTAGTTTTGACTTCTTATGAGCAGAAATGCTGTTTTAGTGCTTCTGAGCAAATGAACTCAAAACAAGTCTAGAAGTGCTTTAAACGTTGTTTCTCCAGCGAGAAGAAAGCTTTTTCATGCAGTTACAAAGCAGAAATAGCCTTTTCAGTGTGTTTCTAACTTTGGACACAGAAAGTCTTATTAGAGCTCAAATGCACTTTTGCTTAGTTTTGACTTCTTATGAGCAGAAATGCTGTTTTAGTGCTTCTGAGCAATTAACTCAAAACAAGTCTAGAAGTGCTTTAGCGTTGTTTCTCAGCGAGAGAAAGCTTTTTCATGCAGTTACAAAGCAGAAGTAGCCTTTTCAGTGGGTTTCTAGCTTTGGACACAGAAAGTCTTATTAGAGCTCAAAATGCACTTTTTGCTTAGTTTGACTTCTTATGAGCAGAAATGCTGTTTTAGGTACTTCTGAGCAAATGAACTCAAAACAAGTCTAGAAGTGCTTTAAGCGTTGTTTCACAGCGAGAGAAAGCTTTTTCATGCAGTTACAAACCTGGAAATAGCCTTTTCAGTGTGTTTTCAAGCTTTGGACACAGAAAGTCTTATTAGAGCTCAAAATGCACTTTTTGTAGTTTTGACTTTTTTATGAGCAGAAATGCTGTTTTAGTGCTTCTGAGCAAATGAACTCAAAACAAGTCTAGAAGTGCTTTAAACGTTGTTTCTCAGCGAGAGAAAGCTTTTCATGCAGTTACAAAGCAGAAATAGCCTTTTCAGTCGTGTTTCTAGCTTTGGACACAAAAGTCTTATTAGAGCTCAAAATGCACTTTTTGCTTAGTTTTTGACTTCTATATGAGCAGAAATGCTGTTTTGGTGCTTCTGAGCAAATGAACTCAAAACAAGTCTAGAAGTGCTAAGCGTTGTTTCTCAGCGAAAGAAAGCTTTTCATGCAGTTACAAAGCAGAAGTAGCCTTTTCAGTGTGTTTCTAGTCTTTGGCACAGAAAGTCATATTAGAGCTCAAAATGCACTTTTTGCATAGTTTTTAAACTTTATATGAGCAGAAATGCTGTTTTAGTGCTTCTGAGCAAATGAACTCAAAACAAGCCTGAGAAGTGCTTTAGCGTTGTTTCTCAGCAGAGAAAGCTTTTCATGCAGTTACAAAGCAGAAAATAACCTTGCCTCCAGTGTGTTTCAAGCTTTGGACTGCAGAAAGTCTTATTAGAGCTCAAAATACACTTTCTGCCCAGTTTTGACTTCTTATGAGCAGAAATGCTGTTTTGGTGCTTCTGAGCAAATGAACTCCAAAACAAATCTAGAAATTACTTTTAAACATTGTTTCTTAGCGTGAAAGCTTTTTCAGTACAGGTATAAAACAGAAGTGTTAGCCTTTTCAGTGTGTTTCTAGCTTTGGTTTTTAGAAGATCTTATTAGAGCTCAAATTCACTTTACGCTTAGTTTTGACTTCTTATGGGCAAAAATGCTGTTTTCCAGTGCTTCCTGAGCAAATGAACTCAAAACAAAGTCTAGAAATTCTTTATGCGTTGTTTCTCAGCCCGTGAGAAAGCTTTTTTCAATATTACAGGACCTACAAAGGCTGAAGTAGCCTTTTCAGTTGGTTTTCTAGTCTTCTTAGACACCAGAAGTCATTTACAGAGCTCAAATTGCACTTTTGCTTAGTTTCCCCTGACTTCTTATGAGCAGAAATGCTGTTTTAGTGCTTCTGCGTATGTGAGACTCAAAAGCAGAGTCTGGAAGTGCTTTAAACGTTGTTTCCTCATGGGAGAAAAGCTTTTCATGCAGTGCTCAAAGCCCAAAAACTAGCCTTTTCGGTGTGTTTCTGGCTTTGGACACAGAAAGTCTTGTGGGAGCTCAAAATGTACTTTTTGCTTAGTTTTTGACTTCTTATGAGAATGAAATGCTGTTTTAAGTGCTTCTGAGCAAATGAACTCAAAACAAGTCTAGAAGTGCTTTCGCGTTGTTTCTCAGAGAGAGAAAGCTTTTCATGCAGGATTACCAAAGCTAAAGTAACCTTTCAATTATTGTTTTCTGGTCTTAGGACACCGAAAGTCTTAGTTGAAGCTCAAAATGCACTTTTTGCTTAGTTTTGACTTCTTATGGTGCAAGAAATGCTGTTTTTAGAGCTTCTTAGTATATGAACTCAAAAACAAGTCTAAGAGCTGCACTAAACGTTGTTTTCTCCAGCGAGGAGAAAACTTTCATGCAGTTACAAAAAGCAAAAATAGCCTTTTCTGGTGTGTTTCTAGTCTTGAGCACAGAAGGCCATTTTTAGGGCTCAAAAATGCACTTTTGTAGTTTTTGACTTCTTACTTAGGGCAGAAATGCTGTTTTAATTGCTTCTGAGCAAGTTAACTCCAAAAACAAGTCTAGAGAATTAACTTTAAGCGTTGTTTCTCAGCGAGCGAAAGCTTTTCATACAGTTTTCAGCAAGTAGCCTTTTCAGTAATGTTTTCAAACTTTACAGACACAGAAAGTCTTATTAGAGCTCAAAATGCACTTTTTGTAGTTTTGACTTCTTATGGGCAGAAATACTGTTTAGTGCTTCTGAGCAAATGAACTCAAGAAATAAGTCTAGAAGTGCTTTAAACGATTTGTTTCTCAGCGAGAAAGCTTTTCATGCAGTTACAAGCAGAAATAAGCCTTTTCAGTGTGTTTCAAGCTTTGGACACAGAAAGTCTCCAATTGAAACTCAAAATTCACACTTTACTTAGTTTTGACTTCTTATGGGCAGAAATGCTGTTTTAGTGCTTCTGAGCAAATGAACTCAAAACAAGATCTGGAAGTGCTTTAAACGTTGTTTCTCAGTGAGAGAGAAAGCTTTTCATGCAGTTACAAAGCTGAAATAGCCTTTTCAATGTCTTTCTAGTCTTGAACACAGAAAGTCGTTTTTAGAGCTCAAAATGCACTTTTTGTAGTAGTTTTTGACTTCTTATGAGCAGAAATGCTGTTTTAGTGCTTCTGGCAAATGAACTCAAAACAAGTCTAGAAGTGCTTTAAGCGATTGTTTTCTCAGCGAGCTTTTCATGCTGGTTACAAAGCAGAAATAAGCCTTTCAGTGTGTTTCAAGCTTTGGACACAGAGAGTCTTATTAGAGCTCAAAATGCACTTTGCTTAGTTTTGACTTCTTATGGGCGAAATGCTGTTTTAGTGCTTCTGAGCAAAATATGAACTCAAAACAAGTCTAGAAGTGCTTTAAACGTTGTTTGTTCTCAGCAGTGAAAGCTTTTCATGCAGTTACAAAGCTAAAATAGCCTTTTCAGTGTGTTTCAAGCTTTGGACACAGAAAGTCTTATTGGAACTCAAAATGCACTTTTGCTTAGTTTTTGACTTCTTATGAGCAGAAATGCTGTTTTAGAGCTTCTGAGTATATGAACTCAAAACAAGTCTAGAAGTGCTTTAAGCGTTGTTTCTCAGCTTGAAAGAAAGCTTTTTTTCGTATTACAGTTACAAAGCAGAAATAGCCTTTTCAGTGTGTTTCAAGCTTTGGACACAGAAAGTCTTATTAGAGCTCAAAATGCACTTTTTTGCTTGGTTTTGACTTCTTATGAGCAGAAATGCTGTTTTTAGTGCTTCTGAGCAAATGAACTCAAAACAAGTCACAGAAGTGGCTTTAAACGTTGTTTCTCAGCGAGAAAGCTTTTTCAATGCAGTTAGAAAGCAGAGAAATAGCGCTTTTCAGTAATGTTTTCAAGCTTTGGAGATGAAGATCTATTGAGCTCAAAATGCACTTTTTGCTTAGTTTTGACTTCTTATGAAGAAATGCTGTTTTAGTGCTTCTGGGCAAATGAACTCAAAACAAGTCTAGAAAGTGCTTTAAACGTTGTTTCTCAGTGAGGAAAGCTTTTTCATGCAGTTACAAAGCTGAAATAGCCATTTCAGTGTGTTTGTTGCATTTTCTAGTCTTAGGCACAGAAAGTCATTTTAGAGCTCCAAATGCACTTTTGCTTAGTTTTGACTTCTTATAGAGCAGAAATGCTGTTTTAGTGCTTCTGAGCAAATGAACTCAAAACAAGTCTAGGAAATTACTTTAAACGTTGTTTCTCAATGAAAACTTTTTCATGCAGTTACAAAGCAGAAATAGCCTTTTCAGTGTGTTTCAAGCTTTGGACACAGAAAGTCTTATTAGAGCTCAAAATGCACTTTTTGTAGTTTTGACTTCTTATGAGCAGAAATGCTGTTTTAGTGCTTCTGAGCAAATGAACTCAAAACAAGTCTAGAAGTGCTTTAAGCGTTGTTTCTCAGCGAGAAAGCTTTTCATGCAGTTACAAAGCAGAAATAGCCTTTTCAGTGTGTTTCAAGCTTTGGACACAGAAAGTCTTATTAGAGCTCAAAATGCACTTTTTGCTTAGTTTTGACTTCTTATGAGCAGAAATGCTGTTTTAGTGCTTCTGAGCAAATGAACTCAAAACAAGTCTAGAAGTGCTTTAAGCGTTGTTTCTCAGCGAGAAAGCTTTTCATGCAGTTACAAAGCAGAAATAGCCTTTTCAGTGTGTTTCAAGCTTTGGACACAGAAAGTCTTATTAGAGCTCAAAATGCACTTTTGCTTAGTTTTGACTTCTTATGAGCAGAAATGCTGTTTTAGTGCTTCTGAGCAAATGAACTCAAAACAAGTCTAGAAGTGCTTTAAGCGTTGTTTCTCAGCGAGAGAAAGCTTTTTCATGCAGTTACAAAGCAGAAATAGCCTTTTCAGTGTGTTTCTAGTCTTGGACACAGAAAGTCATTTTAGAGCTCAAAATGCACTTTTTGCTTAGTTTTTGACTTCTTATGAGCAGAAATGCTGTTTTAGTGCTTCTGAGCAAATGAACTCAAAACAAGTCTAGAAGTGCTTTAAACGTTGTTTCTCAGCGAGAGAAAGCTTTTTCATGCAGTTACAAAGCAGAAATAGCCTTTTCAGTGTGTTTCAAGCTTTGGACACAGAAAGTCTTATTAGAGCTCAAAATGCACTTTTTGCTTAGTTTTGACTTCTTATGAGCAGAAATGCTGTTTTAGTGCTTCTGAGCAAATGAACTCAAAACAAGTCTAGAAGTGCTTTAAGCGTTGTTTCTCAGCGAGAGAAAGCTTTTTCATGCAGTTACAAAGCAGAAATAGCCTTTTCAGTGTGTTTCAAGCTTTGGACACAGAAAGTCTTATTAGAGCTCAAAATGCACTTTTTGCTTAGTTTTTGACTTCTTATGAGCAGAAATGCTGTTTTAGTGCTTCTGAGCAAATGAACTCAAAACAAGTCTAGAAGTGCTTTAAGCGTTGTTTCTCAGAGAGAGAAAGCTTTTTCATGCAGTTACAAAGCAGAAATAGCCTTTTCAGTGTGTTTCAAGCTTTGGACACAGAAAGTCTTATTAGAGCTCAAAATGCACTTTTTGCTTAGTTTTTTGACTTCTTATGAGCAGAAATGCTGTTTTAGTGCTTCTGAGCAAATGAACTCAAAACAAGTCTAGAAGTGCTTTAAACGTTGTTTCTCAGCGAGAGAAAGCTTTTCATGCAGTTACAAAGCAGAAATAGCCTTTTCAGTGTGTTTCTAGCTTTGGACACAGAAAGTCTTATTAGAGCTCAAAATGCACTTTTTGTAGTTTTTGACTTCTTATGAGCAGAAATGCTGTTTTAGTGCTTCTGAGCAAATGAACTCAAAACAAGTCTAGAAGTGCTTTAAACGTTGTTTCTCAGTGAGAGAAAGCTTTTTCATGCAGTTACAAAGCTGAAATAGCCTTTTCAATGTGTTTCTAGTCTTAGACACAGAAAGTCATTTTAGAGCTCAAAATGCACTTTTGCTTAGTTTTGACTTCTTATGAGCAGAAATGCTGTTTTAGTGCTTCTGAGCAAATGAACTCAAAACAAGTCTAGAAGTGCTTTAAGCGTTGTTTCTCAGCGAGAGAAAGCTTTTCATGCAGTTACAAAGCAGAAATAGCCTTTTCAGTGTGTTTCAAGCTTTGGACACAGAAAGTCATTTTAGAGCTCAAAATGCACTTTTTGCTTAGTTTTTGACTTCTTATGAGCAGAAATGCTGTTTTAGTGCTTCTGAGCAAATGAACTCAAAACAAGTCTAGAAGTGCTTTAAGCGTTGTTTCTCAGCGAGAGAAAGCTTTTCATGCAGTTACAAAGCAGAAATAGCCTTTTCAGTGTGTTTCTAGCTTTGGACACAGAAAGTCTTATTAGAGCTCAAAATGCACTTTTGCTTAGTTTTGACTTCTTATGGGCAGAAATGCTGTTTTAGTGCTTCTGAGCAAATGAACTCAAAACAAGTCTAGAAGTGCTTTTAGCGTTGTTTCTCAGC